>NC_037685.1:24294723-24377633 GCF_003255815.1 Theropithecus gelada | reverse complement strand
AAGGAAGGAAGGAAGGAAGGAAGGAAGGAAGGAAGGAAGGAAGGAAGGAAAGAAAAAAGTTCTACTGGCCGGGCATGGTGGCTCATGCCTGTAATCCCAGCACTTTGGGAGGCCGAGACGCGCGGATGGATCACCAGGTCAGAAGATCCAGACCATCCTAGATAACACGGTGAAACCCTGTCTCTACTAAAAACATACAAAAATTAGCCGGGTGTGGTGGCGGGCGACTGTAGTCCCAGCTACTAGAGAGGCTGAGGCAGGAGAATGGCTTGAACCTGGTAGGCGGAGCTTGCAGTGACCAGAGATCTCACCACTGCACTCCAGCCTGGGCGACAGAGAGAGACTCCCTCTCCAAAAAAAAAAAAAAAGTTCTACTGTAGGTAAAATGGTATCAATCAGCATCACATGCTACAGAGAAATCTTTCATGAAGAGTCCATCAATGTGGCAAACATCGTTATTGTCTTATTTTAGAAATTGCCACAGCCACTCTAAGCTTTAGCCACCACTACCCTAATCAGTCAGCAGCCAGTAGCATCAAGGTGAACTCATCCACCAAAGAAAAGATTATTATTGCTGGAGGTTCAATTGATTGTCAGCATTTTTTACAATAAAATATTTTAAAATTAAGGTATGAATATTGTTTTCTAGATAACGCCATAGTACATTTAATGTACCTCAGTATAGAGTAAATATCATCTTTGTATGCACTCATGAATCAAAAAATTTGTGTGACTGTTTTTATTTTGACATTGGCTTTATTGTGGTGATCTGGAACTGAACCTGCAATATCTCTGAGGTATGCCTGTATGATGTTTTTATTTCGTGGTATGTTTCATCATGTACAGGAGTATTTTATTAGTGTAATAGTAAAGACACAAACAAAGAGTCTCTCCCATTATTATTGTTCCTCATTTGGGCAAATCCTTTAGGATAATTGCTGTTGAAATTATGGTTTTTAGATTAAGAAAATTTGAGTAGCTACTGCCAAAGAACCTAGGTATATCACAATACATATATGTATTATTGATCACCTGTAACCTAATAAAAATGAGGCCAAAACATGTTTTTTGAAGTTGTAAAAAAGGATCTATGTCATTTCTGTGAATCACATGCTTTACAGTTGGAGACTCAGAGTAAACAGAAGCAGCCAAATATCCCTGATCCCTTCAGACTAGTTTTTTTCAACTGTACAAATAAAAATGCTTTTTTATTAAATTTTTGTCAACTACATTTATCTAATATTCCAAGAGGCAGGAAATTGATGAAAGAAGCATTTGAAACAAGGAAACAGTTTTTTTCTTTAAAAAAAAAATAATTTCAACTTTTATTTTAGATTCAGGGGTTACATATGCAGGTTTGGTACCTGGGTATATTGCATGATTCTGAGGTTTAGGGTATGATTGATCCTGTCACCCAGGCACTGAGCATATGTAGTACCCAATAGGTACTTTTTCAATTTGTCCCCTTCCCTACCTCCCTCCAGTAGTCCCCAGTTTTTGTTGCCATTTCTGTGTGCATGGGTACCCAAAGTTTAGCTCCCACTTATGAGAATATGTAGTATTTTATTTTCTATTCCTGCATTCATTCATTTAGGATAATGGTCTCCAGCCACATCCATGTTGCTGTAAAGGACATGATTTCATGCATTTTTATACCATGGAGTATATGTACCACGTTGTCTTTATCCAGTCTACCATTGGTGGACACCTAGGTTGATCCTATGTCTTTGCTATTGTGAGTAATTTTACAGTGAATATGTGAGTGCATGTATCTTTTTCATAGAATGATTTACTTGCTTGGATATATATCCAGCACTAGCATGGAATGTTTTTCTGTTTGTATCATCTGTGACTTCTTTCAGCAGTGTTTTGTATTCCTCCTTGTGGAGATTGTTCAACTCCTTGGTTAGATGTATTTCTAGGTGTTTTTTTGGTGGCTATTGTAAATGGGATTGCATTCTTGATTTGACTCTTGAATAGTATTGATGTACAGAAATGCTACTGGTTTGTACATTGATTTTGTATCGCGAAACTTTACTGAAGTTACTTATTCATTCCAGGAGCCATTTGGCGAGTCTTTAGGGTTTTCTAGGTACAGAATTATATTGTCTGTGAGGAGAAGTAGTTTGTCTTATTTTCCTATTTAGACGCCTTTTATTTCTTTCTCTTTCCTGTTGCACTGGCTAGCACTTCCAGTAGTATGTGGAATAGGGTGGTGAAAATGGGCATTCTTGTCTTGTTCTAGTTCTTAGAAGGAGAATGCTTCTAACTTTTGCCCATTCAGTATGATGTTGGCTGTGGGTTTGTCATAGATTGCTGTTACTATTTTCAGCCATGTCCCTTTAAGACCTAGTCTGTTGAGGGTTTTTATCGTGAAAAGATATTGCATTTTGTCAAAAGATTTTTCCACATCGAGGGCATCAGAAACATGATATCTGATATGTAAGGCTAGAGCAGCATGGATAATTGGTTCCAGACATTGCTTTGAGATTCAATGACTATATATTGGAAATGAAGTGTCTTCATATTACCATCCTAGTACAGCTTACAGCTACAGAAAATGATGTTCACACTTACTTGCAAATAAAAACTTGAGTTAGATAAAAATAATTTGCATGAAATGAGTAAATATTTTTTAATCACTAGCATGTATATATAATATATATAACATTATTGCTTGTTTTCTATTTTTACTGACTTAATATAAATTATTATTTGTACCATATATTTGTTTTTGCTCTTGTATACAGAAATGTTAATAAATACATTATGAACAGACTTACATGAATGGCATTCAACATTTATTTTACCTGCCTATCCATTAACTCTGTGAAATCAGCACCTTAGATTCTTAGTTTTATTTTATAACTATAATTTAACTCCAAAAGCAACATAAATTTTTTCATATATTTAAATCTATCTTGCTTAAAATTGAATCCAGAATTCTGGAAGAAAATAAGTAGGGTGGTTTATGAAAGCACAGAGACCAAAATTATACTACACACACACACACACACACGTGTATCGTAATCCAAAAGGGGTTAAAACTACTTATAATTGGCTGGGCATGGTGGCTCGTGCCTGTAATCCCAGGACTTTGGGAGGCCAAGGTGGGCAGATCATGAGGTCAGGAGATCGAGACCATCCTGGCTAACAAGGTGAAACCCTGTCTCTACTAAAAATACAGAAAAAATTAGCTGGGCATGGTGGTGGGCGCCTGTAGTCCCGGCTACTTGGGAGGTTGAGGCAGGAGAAAGGCATGAAGGAGAATGGCGTGAGTCCCAGGAAGCAGAGTTTGCAGTGAGCCAGATTGTGGTACTGCACTCCAGCCTGGGCAACAAGAGTAAGACCCCATCTCAAAAAAAAAAAAAAAAAACCTCGTAATTAACAATAACACAATAGACATAAAAAAGCAAAGCATTTTTATTTGGACACTTAAAAAAACCTAGCCTGAGGGTCAGAAATTATGTGGTAAGTATGATACTTAATTTACCTTGATCATGCAACCTTCGACATAAAACAAATAAACTATTGTTGAAACTCGGGCGTTGCATTTTATGGATGATCAAAGTAAGTAGTTTCTTGAGATGGAATCTATTATTGGTGAAGATGAACTGAACATTGTTGAAATGTCAACAAAATATTTAGAATATTGCATAAACCTAGTGGATAAAGCAGTTTGAGAGGATTTTTTCCAATTTCGAAGGAGGTTCTACTGTGGGTAAAACACTATCAAACAGCACTGCATAGCATGCTACAGAGAAATATTTCGTGAAAGGAAGTGTCAATTAGTGTTGCAAACTTCAATGTTGTCTTATTTTAAGAAATTGTCATAGCCACCTCAACCTTCAGCAACCACCACCCTGATCAATCAGCAGCTATCAACAATGAGGCAAGAAACTCCACCAGCAATACGACTCCCACTTAGTAGAGTTTCACAAGATTGTTAGCATTCTTTAGCAACAAGCAATAATTTATTTCTAAATTAAAATATTTATATTGGTTTTTAGACATAATGCTATTGTACTCTTTAAAAACTACACTATAGTGGCCAGGCACGGTGGCTCATGTCTGCAATCCCAGCACTTCGGGAGGCCGAGGCAGGCAGATCTTGAGGTCAGGAGATCGAGACCATCCTGGTAAAACATGGTGAAACCCTGTCTCTACTAAAAATGCAAAAAATTAGCTGGGTGTGGTGGTGGGTACCTGTAGTCCCAGCTACTCAGAAGGCTGAGACAGGAGACTGGCATGAACCCAGGAGGCAGAGCTTGCTGTGAGCCAAGATAGTGCCACTGCACTCCAGCCTGGGCGACAGAGCGAGACTCTGTCAAAATAAAAAACAAACAAAAAAAATAAACAAACAGAAAAAACTAAGCATAACTTTTATATGGACTAGAAATAGAAAAGATTGTTGTATACTTTACTGTGATATTTGCTGTATTGCAGTGGTGGACCTAACCAGCAATATCTCTGAGGTTTTCCTGTACTTCGTTGAGCGTTTGGCAATCACCTTATCCTTCAGGATTAGTTTGATTTTTGCAGGGGCAAATCTGGCAAATTAATCAGAAATATCAGTTACTAGTACCTTTGCATCCTTTAGCATTGAAGGATGACATTGTTTCCTGGCAGTTTCTATGGGATTGTTATTATTTTGATTTAATACCCATTTCAGAGGCTTCCATCTAGCAATTCTGTTTAGATTAGCTCTTAATTTATGGCACAAAGAACCAAAATGGTGGGATTGTATGATTTAACACGTATGTTTATTCTAATAATGCATTTGGGGACTGGGTAAATAAATGACTACCCTGTAGCTCTGTAGATAGACCCAGTTTACCCACTGTGATCTGGGCCAAGAGTAACATTTCATTTATTACCTGATTATCATATACCATAACATATCTTCCTAGGTCAGGAACCAATACTGAAATATTCCACATATGAAATATATCTAATTACACTGCATATTCTGAGACTGGATAATTAACCACAGGAGATATTTGTAGAGCCAATGGAACCACTGTGAGTCAGACTCAAGCCAGAATTAGCTTCAACTATCATCTAACCTGCACAAGTTTTCTCTCTGATTCATGGCCTATGTTGGATTTTAGATTACTGAAGATCAGTGTCAATTTACAGCCAGCATCTAACAACCCCTGTATTGGTCCATTTTCACATTGCCATAAAGAACTATCTGAGACTGGGTAATTTATGAAGAAAACAGGTTTAATTGACTCACAGCAGGAAGCACGGCTGGGAGACCTCAGGAAATTTACAATCATGGCAAAATGGCGAAGGGGAAGCAGGCTCAGTCTTCACATAGTGGCAGGAGAGAGAGAGAGTGAATGGGGAAATGCTCCACACTTTTAAACAACCAGGTTGTTTAAAACAACCAGGTTGTTTTTAAAAAACCAGGTTTTGTGAGAACTCACTCACTATCATGAGAACAGCATGGGGTAAATTCGTCCCAATGATCTAATCACCTCCTACCAGGGCCCTACCCTAATACTGGAGATTGCAATTGAACGTGAGATGTGGGTGGGGACACAGATCCAAACCATATCAACCCCTAACAGCTCTGAGCATTTCATGTCTCTAATGTATAGTGGATAGGACAAATTTACAGTGTGCATGAGGTGTGTTATAGAGTACCTTCAGAGTTTCGGGATTCCCCCTTACCAAAGGTCTGTTGGTCTGTGATCTGTTTAAGTGAACGGGTAAGAAGCCATGAATCTCCACTCTATTGGTTTCAACTTCTTTATCTTCCTATTAAACTTATAATAAACATCATTTTTATTATTTGCAAAATGTTATGGGAAGCCATAATTTAAGGTTTTTCTAATTCTTACATATTTCTTGACTCTATAACCAATTAGCCATACACTCAGATGACTGATGGCTTGCATTTATCTTTGCCTTTGAAGGTTAGCAGTACCATTTGGCGTCTACTGTGCTAGGATCCCATTATTCCCATTGATAGTTGGAAACTCAATTCATTGCAACATTGTCCAACATCCTCCATGGCCTACAGAAGTCAGTAAGTAAGAAGTCAGTAAGCTCAGAGGTGATTTTCTATCCTTTCAAGGATGCTCAAGTGCCTTTGGAAATATTCACTTCACTCCAAATTACTCCTTTTCTGTTGGTCATTTGTTTCCTTCTGAAAAATTTACCTTTGCCTATATAAATAGGTGACGGCAAACAACTTTTTAAAAATTTATTTCTTCTTCCGTACTATGGATAAAATTAAAGATAAGATAAAATAAAAAATTTATCTTGTAAGTACTAAGATAAAATTAAAATTTATATCTTCTTCCATACGATGTTTTGTATTTCTGTGACTGGGATATTTTGAGATCTAAATCGCACTCTAGGCTGGAGGTAATTAGGGCTTGTGGGTTGGGATCCTGAAGAGTTTTGGTTGCGTGGCAACTGCAGCTGGTGAAGTCCTTGGAAGTTGTTATGCAGGGATGGCGAGTTCCTTCCAATAGTGACACAAAGACTATTTGGCTGAGTTTTAAGTGTCTGGGGGGGCTTAAGGCTTTTAATCTTATCTGATTCTTTACAAATGTTCCCCTTCCATGTATCAAGACCCCAATCCTTGCTTGCCACTGACTTTATATTAACTAACTTAAGAAGTCGGATAGGGTTGAGATTATTACTAATGCCACAACTCTGAAACACTCAAAAGGCCCTGGGATTGCTATACGTGTATCCACGCTTTGAATACAAGAAATGAAGCATTCCTTCAAAGCTACCATCAAGGCTTTTTAATAATTTTTGTTGAAGCTGTAGTTGTTGCCTTCACTTAGCACTTCAGGTCTCATGTTCAGAAAGATGCCTCATAATTAATGTTCAGGTTCACTATGCAAAGATGAGTTGGGAAATGGAGATCCATTCTCAGAGAAACTGAATGGTTTAGATTTAGACGTTTTGTGTCTAGGTCTTTCTTTGTCACTAAGCATATAGTCGACAAAAGCACATACTGGCATTTGAAAAATGTGGTGTGTGGCAGGAGTTTTCTGTCTTTTTTCATGAGGTAGGGTTTTTGTGAGTCTCCATCGCATCCAGGCTTCATGCAGTGAGCCTAACTTTAATCTTGTTTCTGGCCATGGGAAGCAAACCAGCACCACCACTGCACAATTAGAGCTCAGAGATCTGTGACCTTAAAACCTTATCTCTGACTCTAGTAGGAATTTTTCTGTCATACACAGTTCTATTTTGCTTTCTGTAGCTCAGCTGTCTTAGGTATTTTTCTTCATTGCATTTGTTAAGTAAACATTATATGTTGAGACATAGGAGATTATTGTCAGAGTTGATCATTTTGATTGGCGGTATGTACATACATTTTATTGATGGGTGGAAATTCATAATTTTTCATTCAGAATATTGAAATAAAATTCAGCTGTGTCAATATGTCCCCATCGCAATGTAACATTTGTTAACTGCATTCACCATTTATAGTTACTATTAAGATTAAATAAACTACCCAGGTTATTAGTTTTCTATTGCTACTGTAACAAATTACTATAAATGTAGTGGCTTAAAATAACACAAATTTGTTATCTTTCAGTTTTCTATGTCAGGAGTCTGAACTAGGACTTACTGCCTAAAATCACGGTACCTGTAGGGCTGCATTACTTTCTAGAGGCTTTGGATATAATTCATTTACTTGCCTTTTCAGCTCCTACAGGCCACCCCTAGTCCTTGTCTTGTGGCCCCATTCCTTTATCTTCAACACCAGCAAGATCAAGTTGTCATTTCTCTGAGCCTCCTTCTCTCCCATCTCTCTGATTCTGACATTTCTATCCCTTCTTCCCTATATAAGGATCCTATGATTACATTGGTTCCACTGGGGTTAACCAAGGATAATCTTCCGATTTGAAAGTAATCAAATTAGCAAACTTAATTCCATCTGTAACCTTAATCTCCCCTTGTCATGTAACAGAAAGTAGTCACAAATTCTGGGGATTAGGGCATGGATATTTTTGGGAGGCCATTATTTTCCCTATCACACTGTCTTTGGGTTAGGTCTCATTAGTTTGAAACATATACATAGGAAAATCGAAGGGTCATCAATATTAAATCCACATTCAATGTAACTTCATTTTTAACTGGAAAATTCTTACACAGATGTGTCCTACAAAATAAGATTTTAAGCAAAGTAATCATGGCCTCCTTGTTAGACAATCATTTTTATATATATTCCACATTTGCAGAAGAGAAACTTCATAGTGAGAGAGCAGAAAATGCCAAAGAAACAATGGTTTCTTTTTTGGGGATAGCCTTTTCATCTGACATCTCTCAGAAAACTATTATTTTTAAATCTAAATTACAGAGGACCACAATAACCTTATTCCACTGTAGACAGCTGAATCATGAAACTTCTGCATGTTCTTCCATTAAGAAATTACTCTATTATCTAGAATGCACCAAACGTAATTTAAGACAAAGCAAAGAATAAGGATGTATTCATTCATTCATTCATGCACTCAATTGTTTTTAGCATGTATTACATGCCTAAGAAACTTTGCTATTTACTATGGATATTGTTATGAGAAACAAATACTTCTTCTCTCACTGTAATTTCTTTCATTTTGTTTTAATCCAGTGATCTAATAATTTTGTTTACTAAAATTTTGTTTAGTAAAATTTAGTAATTTTGTTTTACTCTAGTAACAAAATTTTATTTTAAGGTAGTAATCAAATACACTTGTTGAAATCCATAAATTATGCTTGCATTTTATTTTAATTTTTTGTTTGTTCCAGTGGTGGTATTGATTTTGGTTTGCCCAACTTTGCCTATATCCAACACAGTTGATACTGTTATGTTGATCCTCTGACTCTGTTATCCATTAACACGTTTAATTATTGTTGCTTCAGTGTTTTGTGGAAAAAAAATTCTATTGTATATTTAAACATTTTTCTGTTATTGTATGATTCAGTTTTCATTCTCCTTAGTTGAGTGAGAGTTCTAACTTTCTAGAGTAACATACCTAAAATAACAGTAAAGAAAACTTTATCTATGTCTGTTTATGAATATATATAACATGATTACAGTGGGATACACTGGACTGTCAGATATTTTAATTGATTTCTCATACTGTAAGCTATGATAAACAGCCCTCAGCACTATGGCAAAGTAGTAGAAGTTATAAAGGTCCATATATATACCCCTTTTACCTGCAGGGTTGTGAATTAAATAGCACCTGAGCTCATGTGTGGCACTTAGGCAAATTTAAACTCAAGCCTAGCAAAAAAAGCCACAGAAATATAGAGATTTTATTTCTTAGGAGATAAGAGTTTTGATTTTTAAGATGGAAAAATATTAGTTTATCAGCATTCAGTGGAAATGCACAAATAAATCTTGTTGATATAATGTTTTATATAATAATATTATTCTCTTGCTTTGCATCAGTTTTACACGTGTATACATCTTTGCAGAATGTTTTTTAAAAATTATTTTCTTTGTTTTATGTATAATTTATGGTTACTTTAACTGTAATATTTAGTTTATTTCCCACCTACCAAGAAGTGTATGTAATAATAATAACTTAGATTTCCAAAGAGTTGTGTGTTTATGTAGGTTTAAAAAATATATTCTGTAAGTTTCTATTTTCTTTTGCTATAGATTATTTCAAATTACATTTTGATTTCTTCTAATTGTCTTTTTCTCCACGTGTCTGTATTTTTAAAAACTGTTTTGAATATTCCAGATACTGATTATCACGGTGGAATCTTGCAAAAGGTGAGCAGCTTCACTCTTAATAAAGGGACCTTGATCAGCAGCAAGTAGTGCGGAGGGAGCTCCTCACAACTCGACCAGTGTGAACCCAATTTGAGAACTGAAGGAGAAATCAACATCTGTGCAGATCAGGTGCTGCTAAGAGAATGCTGGCATTGGAGCTGAAAAGGTGACCTTGTTATCTCTGAGAAAATTATTGAATATCAACCTACCTATGGTTTATCAAGAAAATTCTCCTGGATTAATTATTTTCTTGCTAATTTTAGTCAAATAAAATTCTTTCTGAAATTTTCTTTCATCCATGAATATTTTTTACCAGAGATAGCTGAAATTAATTATGACTTGCTCAGCTTCTAGACATTTCTTATCCTCACTAATTATCTCAACTATAACTAGCTTAAAATGGTTACATGCTAAAACTCAATTTTTCAATAGAAACTAGTTATTAAAATTGTTTTGTCTATATTTTCTCAGAAAAATGATAAAATTAACTTATCTTCAACGTGGAAACATTTTTGTACTGTAAATAAATACGAAAAAAGGGAATGACTTCCAATACTACCAAATAAAAATGATTAGACAAGATTCTCTATGCCAAATAGATGCTTGATAATGTATTTGTTAACACAAATAAACAATGCTTACTTTTTCAGTGAGGCGTAATTTTAGATAGCTTTGTTTTCTCAAGACACAAACAATTTAAAAAACAAATTAAAAAATAAAATAGGTGATTAGCTGTTGGCATATTTGCAATGAAAAATAAAGCAAACCCATTTCATTACTGTCTATCTTATGCATGAAATAAACCATACTAAGCCTGATAATTTCATAGAAAAATCCAGGTATTAATAAAATATACATTCCTAAAAATGCACATAATTTTACTTCAAATATTGCTAAAATTAATGCATTTACATTTTTATAAGAGTTTTTAACAGTTTTCTTATGATACTATACTATCTTGGATATTGTGCCTCTCTATTTTAAACCAATTCATGATGTATGAACACGAAGCAATCAAGACGGTTTTGGAGAGGCTGTGAAAGAGTTTAGACTTGTATTCAGTTAGGACATCTGGGATTTGGAAAGATACCAAGATGATCTACACTTTAGCTTCAATGTAATTATTCATTTTAACTGATGCGATGTTAGGCATCCTCTGGATAAGGCACCATTTTGCTAATTTACTGATTTATAATCTATTTTCTACTTTCAATTTTGTAAGAAACTGTTCTAACTCTGAAGGAAAATAAAAGTGTCTTTTTCACAACAAAGTCTCCCTGAATCAGTATGGATACTCTCTATGACCTTTGTACATGTTTACTTCAGAACTTGCAATGTTTTTTAACTCTTGACAAACAGCTGTATTCCTTGTATGTTTTAAGAAAATCAAATTTGCAAGCACTATATGATATATTATGACAATGGATATAACCCAAAAATTATCCACATCTTCATTCTTCCTCATCAATTTCAGGTCTATCCTTTAGGATTCATTTAGAAAATCCAGTACTAGTTTTGCTGCCATGATTGATGTCTTCATAGGTCGTTATCTGCATGTAACCTGAAAATATTTCGTGCACAACATAAGAATCAGGTGTGAGAGAATGTTAGAGCAAATCAAATTGAGCAACACATTTTGACTGACAAATAAAATAAAAACATCTTTTGAGTACCTTGGCATTTGTGATCATTTAGGGTTTTTTAGCTGTCCAGAAAACCATTGCTATACATTTTTTTAACTACCACACTTCTGTTATTTAAAATAATCACAATAGCATTAGCACTCAATTAAATATTATGATTCTGCACAAAACTTTTACTCTGCTTTACAGTTTAATTTTGCACACAATTAATAATCATAATTAGTTCTACAGAGAAGACACCCTCTGAGGAATGTTTCTTCCTGGGATGAGTAGAATGGAAGCCCTGGGCATAATTCAGTTCATGGAGAAGAGCAAAGGATGGACTCATGGTCCCAGTTTGTAGGTGGAGCATGGTGACAAACGTCGATGGGAAGCATATACCTTGCAAAGTGGCTTCTCTCAGGTGATCTTCGCATTTAGAAACAAGAGCAGAGTCTCTGAAAGTCAGAAAACTAGGAGTCCTCGGTTACCAGTTTCCCTAGACTAGGCTGCAAAATTAACTTCTTAAATAATAGGTTTCCATTTTAGCCTCTCTCGTTTTACATTTTCAAATGCACATTTATCAAATTCTTACCTGGCATTTATTATGATCTTGGCAGTGTTTTAAATACTTTAACATTGTAAATTCAATTATACCCATAGGAACTCTAAGAAGTAGATAATATGTTATTCTCATTTCAGAGAAAAAAAAACTGTCAGGAGAAAGTTATGAAGGTCACACAGCTAGTAAATATCAGAGCTGGGATTTCAAAATCTATGATTTTAACCCCTGTATGTGCTGCTCTGTGATTAAGTCACATTTCTCTTAGGATTAATATAAAAAGAGCTGACATGGTGGATTTTATGACCCAGAGTGATCTTGTCTCTGCCAGGAACTTCATATTCATCTCACACTGCACCATCCATTAATTTCTAAATGCTGGTGGGTTTATCAGTTTTAGAAATCTCTCATGTTCCTTCCCTCCTTGTAGAAGACTCCATGCTATTTCTTCTTTTCATTGAATTCTTCTCAAGCCTCTTTAAAATTACTTACCTTTCAAATTTAGAATAAAAAGTTATTTCTACACAATAGCCGTTAAAGCCCTACCCCAATCCCTATCCTAATTAAGATTTATTTCTTTGCATTTACATGAATGGTTTCTTTAATAGTCAAAAATCTCATTTGGCAATTATACATTGATTATGATTTGTGCATAATTAGATTCAAGTGTCTCCCAACAGAATACCATCTTTATGAAAGCAACAATTATTTGCCTGCCTACTAATATATTCCAATATGCTAGCCATATTAAAAGAAATTGATTGCTATTTAATAGTGGCAAGGCACTGAATATTTTTCCAGGAGATATTATAGTTTATTGAGTAGAAAACACTTGAGTACAAATATTTTTTACAACCACTTATTCAATTAAAAAAGCACCAATTTTAGTTAAACTTCTTGTGTGACATTCTATGTCAAAACCATTTATTTGTCACATTTTAAGTCCTTTATTACCATTTGTACAATCCTTTAATATAAATATAGAAATCCTATTAATTTTTTTTTCTGGCAAACATTAGAGGACTTATATTATCATTTAAAATTTTACCCGCAGTTACAGAAAATAAAACATATCTACATAAGACATTTTTCAGTGAAATGAAAGCATTTCTACTCCTTAATGTTTGGTATATATGTTAAGAAAGTTTTTAGTGAGGTATACTGCCCCTTTAGAAATAGAAATGTAAATAAGCGTACAAAATAGTACCTACATATATTTAAGATATGAATTCGACTTGCTAATTTTGACATTCTTAGTTAATCTCATACCTTCCATATTGCAAAATCTGAAAGTTGTGCATGCCAATTTCTTTTTTTCACCATTTTAATAGTGTGAATTTATATTGGGCACATACCTAGCCAGAATACAGATGATGTACTCCAGTTATTTATGTTTGTTTGGCAGCTAGGTTTGGGTATATTCTGGCAAAGAATATAGGTGGAATTAATGTGTATAATTTCCCGGTTGTTTCCTTAGAAGGTGGGTCTATGGCTTTTATTTTCTCTTTTCACTTCTCAGCGTCTGCTGTAAACGCCGGGTCGTGAGTTGTCTGTCACTGTGTGAATGAAAACCATTCCATAGAGATTGTGTGGCCATAATACACAAGGAGCTGGACTCCAGATAACATGTGGAAACAGCATGCCTGACAGGCTCCAACTTTTACATGACAGAGAAAGTACTTTTCTTTTTAAAATTTTTTTCAATTTCTTTAATTTTATGAGTTCATAATAGTTGTGTGTATATATATATGTGTATATATATAAAGTACATGTGATGTTTTCATACAGGCATACAATGTGTAATAATCAAACCTACCTACCATTTTTTCAGCCACTCTTATTTTATGTCTCTGTTGCACTTATCTGATGTCATAGTCTAACTAAACTGTTTCCCATTAGGAATAGTTTGCAAGTTTACAGGAAGAGGTTTGCAAGTCAGCAATAAAAATGCATATACACATTTCATATACATGTCATGTAATATACATCAAATATTTTCCTTGAAGTAACTAAGATGATTCCAAGCTTAGATTTAATGAAATCTTTATTTTCTCAGTCACTATCAGGTATCAGAAATACCTGATAATTTGTCACTAAATCACTAAATTTGCTCTTTTGCTTATATAAATTTGTATCAGGATTTTATGTAACGTGTCTTATTAAATATTTTAAACTTATAGTCTTGGAGCTTCCTAATCCATCAGTTTGATTCAATAAATCAGTAACATTCCAACTCTGGCCAATAAATTTCACCTGTCCTCCAATGCTTTTAATTACGTTTGGAATATATACTATGAAATGCCTTTTTTTTTGACAATGGATAAAAGTTTTGGATGTGCTTCCACAAAAAGAGAAGGAGTCTGATCTGTGTGAATTTCATTTCACTTTCCCTCAAAGCATGGTCTAATACCTCATTTAGTATCGGATATCTCAGTCTTTTCCTTTCTAAAACAATGTCATGCAAGGATTTCTTGGCATAACTTCCCAAAAGTGACATGATGTTCCTCAAGGCATTTTTGAAACTGTAAAATGCAATAAAATAATATTCTGATTTTTTTATGGATATAAGAGAGATATGCAATTCTCCAAAATTTACCAACTAGAAGAAAAGGATTTAGTTTCAATGTTGAATTGTAACATAATTCATGGTGAATAAGACAAGAGATATTGAAAGATAATCGTTACAAACTGCAATTCCTGCCAGGGATGGTGGCTCACCCCTGTAATCCCAGCACTTTGGGAGGCTGAGGCAGGCAGATCACCTGATGTCAGAAGCTGGAGACCAGCCTGGCCAACATGGTGAAACCCTGTCTCTACTAAAAATACAAAAATTAGTCAGGCGTGGTGGTGCGTGTCTGTAATTCCCAGCTACTTGGGAGTCTGAGGCAGGAAAATCACTTGAATCCGGAAGCTGGAGGCTGAGGTGGGTCAAGATCATGCCATTGCACTCCAGCCCGGCTCTGTCTCAAAACAAAAAACAAAAAATCCTGCAATTTCTATTCAACACAATATTTCATTAAACATATTAAGTTATATCAGAACATAAATATGTTTTAAAAATTGACTAAAAGTTACATGGAAAAGCATCAACTGCCAGCCAGGGCTTCAGAGCAAGATCCTGTCTAAAGAAAATAAAAATTGAAAAAAGAAGAAGAAAAGCAGTCACCATTGATGACAAGGTTTGAGGATAGTGGAGGCTCAGAAAAATTATTGCAGGTTGTGAAAGGAAAATATCTTGGGTCCCCAAGATCACTAAGGAAAACTCAAGCTGGAAATTGCTTAGGGCAGAACTGCCTCCCATTCTATTCAAAGCCGCTCCTCTGCTCACTGAGATAGATGCATATCTGATTTGCCTCCGTGGGAAAGGCTAATCAGAAACTCAAAAGAACTATTTGTGTATCACCTATCTGTGATCTGGAAGCTCCCTCTACATGTTGAGTCTTCTTCCTGCCTTTGCATCAAGTTGTCCCACCTTTCCAGACTGAACCAATGTACTTCTTGTATATATTGATTGATGTCTCATGTCTCCCTAAATGTATAAAACCAAGCTGTGCCCTGACCAACTTGGGCACATGTCATGAGGACGTCCTGAGGGTGTGTTGTGGGCACGTCTCAACCTAGGCAAAATAAACTTTCTAAATTAACTGAGACCTGCCTCAAATTTTGGGGGCTCACAAGGTGTATCAACAAATTTATCAACAAAGAAACGTGGTAGAATTGCTGTGATCTCCAAAGTATGTGTATAAAGATAAATCTGTGACTATTAGGGCAGCAGATTGGTTGAGATGTTTTCCGGATCTCATTTTCCTATATACACTCTTTCCTAGAGGAGTAATGTCTTTTTCAGTTCTGCTTTTCTACCTCTTTCACAATCATCCATTTTTCTCTACAAACACACAGGACATTTCAATTTTAAACTTAACGTAATGCATTTCTGGATCCTTCTAGGACAACAAGGAGTCGATTTGATTCTAAAATAAATCCCCTGTAAAGGCTAAGCAAGAAATATTAAAAGGGACAGTAATTGATTACACAAAAATGAGAAAATCATAGCAAGTCTTCATGCTTTAGCTAGTTGATAGTTATATTAGAGTCAGATTTCAAAATGTAATATGTTTGTCATGCGGACATGTATTAACTTTTCTATTCAGATTGAAAAATGATGTAAGACACATTCTGACGGAAAGTAGGCCTGATGTAGCTGATTGGTTTGACTATGGAGGCTGGCCTTGCCAATTCATTTACATGATAGACATTTTACATACATGAAACAAGAAAAGTATGCTGCTCTGAAGTTTTAATAAAATATTATTTAAATTTTATTTAAAGCATTTATATGATATACAATATGGCAAAAATTACATCTTTGTAATTTAATAAAAGTATAAAAATTTCAGTTGTCAACTTAAAGGTGTGTTAGGGCATTTAGTTATTCACAGGACTATGAAAGTAAGAAAGAATGAAGAAAATTGGTTTTTATGGATTGCTCTTTTGCCATTTTTATGTGAGTGATGATGAATTAATAGTAGTACCTGTTTTCACACATTATGATTTATTCCCAGAGACCTCAACTGCTTGAGCGCAAGCAGAGAAAAAACACAAGAGTATGTTCATCTAGGTGTTTTGTTGTTGTTGTTGTTTTTGTTTTTAATCACAGAGGACAATGAAATGAGGAGAAAGACTATTGAATTGTTAGAGTATTAAGGAGATTAGGGTATTGAATTAGAAAGACCGAATGGATAAGATGAAATGTGAAATCAAGTGGATGGATGCCTGATGTTATTACATAATGTTTCTGCTTAGGAAAGAAGGAGGTGATTGAAGAGCTCATTTTAACCCTTAAAAGGGCTATTTAAATTGGGTCTTTCTAGGAAAAGGTAACATTGCTGAGAACATGGTTAATCCATATAGTGATGTCATACTTTAATGTAATCATTATGGAATCTGTGGTCTGCAGTCATTATTAAGACACAGGAATTCTTTTTAATTATGTCTCAGTTTTTGGCCTGGGAAAAGTTTAACCAGCTTATGTCCTTTCAGGGTAAGAGTTTAATTTCCTGGGTTGAATCTTGTTCTAGGTAACCCACTTTATTTTGACAAAATTATTGAGCTGTTTTTTTAAACATAATTCCTTTGGGAGGCAAAACATTAAGAAAATGAATGGAGTCAGTCTTAACCCTCACTCCTTCTTTAGAACACAACAAATATTATTCATTTGCTGGATAAGAATAGAATTATATGGAAATTGGGGAGGCTGAGGCAGGTGGATCACAAAGTCAGGAGATGGAGACCATCTTGGCTAACACAGTGAAACCCCGTCTCTACTAAAAATATAAAAAATGAGCTGGGCGTGATGGTGGATGCCTGTAGTCCCAGCTACTCAAGAGGCAGAGGCAGGAGAATGGTGTGAACCCAGAAGGCAGAGCTTGCAGTGAGTCGAGATCACGCCACTGCTCTCCAGTCTGGGCAACAGAGAGAGACTCCATCTCAAAAAAAAAAAAAAAAAAAAAAAAAATAGTATTATATGGAAACTTAAGGTCTTTGAGGTCCTGATTGAAAGCTTGTGAATATAGGATGGACTCTCAATAAAACAATGGCGTCACTGATGATTTCTTCAGACAGACCAAATGAATATAGTGATTGTGATCTAAAGAGACACTACACTAAAGAAAGAAGATATGTGCTGTAAAAAGTATGCAAGCTTAGGTTAAGTTTAAAACTATTTTAAAAACGCAAAAGATTTATACAACAAAAGACATGGAATCAATCTAAGTGCCCATCAACAGTGGATTGATTAAGGAGACTGTGGTACATATATATCATAGAATAATATGCAGCCATAAAAGAAGAACAAAATCATGTCTTTGAAGCCACATGGATATATCTGGAAGCCACTATCCTAAGCAAATTAATGCAAGTACAGAAAACAAATACTGCATGTTCTCATTGGTAAGTGGGGACAAAACATTGGGTACATATGGACATAAAGATGGAAACAATAGGCACTGGGGACTACTAAAGCAGAGAGAGAGGGACAGGAGCAAGGGCCAAAAATCTTTATTTTGGTGACCATGCTCATTACCTGTGTGATGGAATCATTTCTACCACAAACCTCAACATCACACAATATACCCATGTAACAAACCTGCATATATATCACATAATTCAAATAAAAGATTTTTTAACTATAAAAAATCAAAACAAAGGTTCCAAAATGTATTCCTTAAGTAATCCCTATAAAGAACTCAGAATTTCATAATAAAATATATATAACTTAATGTTAAAATAGGTAAAGGACTTGAATAGACATTTCTCTAGAGAAGTTATATACAAATGGCAAATAAATACATGAAGAGATGTTTACCATCATTAATCATTAGGGAATGAAAGGGTACCATGATGACAAAAGACTTTACACTCACTAGGATGGATATTAAAGAGCATAACAAGTGTTACTGAAGGTGTGGATAAGTCAGAAGAGTAATGTACTACTGTTGGAACTGCAAAAGGCTTCACCCACCTTGGAAAACATTTTTTAGTTCTTCAAAGTGACAAAGAAGGAGTTACCGTAGTATGCAGCTAATCCACTTCTAGGTAGATAACCAAAACAAACAGAAACTTACGTCATCACAAACAATTATGCACAAATATTCATAGCAGTTTGATGTTAAGAGCCTAAAATTGGAGACATCACAAATGTCCATGAACGAGTGAATGAATAAACCAAATATGTTTACCCTTACAATGAAATGTCGTTCCACAGTAAAAATAAATGACATACTGATACATGCTACAACAGAGAAGAAACTTGGAAACACTTTTTCTGTGGAAAATAATATAGTCATAAAAGACCACATGTTGTATATTTCAGTTTGTATAACAAGTCTGGAATAGGAAAATCTATTGAAATAGAAAGTAGATTTGTGGTTGCCAAGGACTGAAGGAGTCAGTGAGTTGGGGTGAGGGGGTGTTGAGCCCCAGCTAGTAGGTATGGGATCTCTCTTTAGGAAGATGAAAATTATCTAACCTAATTTGTGGTGATGATTTCACAATTTGGTAAATGTCATGATGCCACATTAAATTGTAGCCTTTCATTTGATATACTGCCAGACATTACCTGAAATAAGCACTTGCATTTGGTATTTGAAATATTGCTCCCTTTTGATTCTAAAGCACCTCTTAAGCAATAAAGTTTTGTATTAAGTTTCCAAAATTGGCCACTGCAATTTTGAATTATAGCATTTATAATATCAGTCTACCAATACGAGTTACACATATTACATACGTTGATGAATACATTTATGAACTAGTAGTAAGTCCTAGAGGGAACACTGACTAAAATTTGGACTGAAACAAACCCACTGAAATGGTTGCTAAAACAGTTGCTATGACTTCATGTTTTAGGACCCTCAGGCTAATGTTTGGACCACAACCAACTAATTCATTCACCCAACTATTTTGCACTTGTTGTTACAAAGTATTGTTAAGGGATCTCTCTCAGATTCCAATGTTCACAGACAAAATAAGAAAACACTGTGGAAACTCCTTAGAAAGTTTTGATAAATGACCTGAAGTAAAGTTGGACAAAAGAATGCTAGTATAAGGAATGCTCTGAATTTTTTATTCACCAGGTTTGGCTTGAAGAGTGGGCTTATTGGGGTCTATGTCCATCTTCTTTCTTGAGTACTTCCCTATTAATAGACATATTACAAAAAAGGGCAGGGGTAGAGAGAGACAAATAGCAGTGTTCTTAACACTAAGAAAGTTTTCACATCTGATCAGATGATCAAAGGGTCCCCAGGAAAGGTGTTTTTTTGTTTTTTGTTTTTTGTTTTTAACACAAGGATAGGAGATTAAATTGGTATTTGAGGAGCTTTGATACAAAGAAGTTAACATTCATATCCAATCTAATTAATTACCAATAATTATCAGGTTCTGAGAGACACTCAAGCTACATGCCCAAGGACTAGCAGAAGCTAGTGCTGTTTCTGAGTGGAAAGCATTGTGACATAGAGAGGAAGACAGCTTAATTTTGTTCTCCTTGGACCTCCAAAATTGTCAAATTCTGGGCTTCCCAATAGTAATAGTTAAACAACTTCATAAGGTTTTAAATTTTTTAAATTTTCTTTTTTGAGACAGAATCTTGCTCTGTTGCCCAGGCTGGAGTGCAGTGGTGCAGTCTCAACTCACTGCAACCTCTGTCTCTTGGGTTCAAGCGATTCTCCTGCCTCAACCTCCCGAGTCACTGGAACTACAGGTTCCTGACGCCATGCCCGGCTAATTCTTGTATTTTTAGTAGAGATGGGGTTTCACCATATTAGCTAGGCTGGTCTCGAGCTCATGACCTCAGGTTATCTGCCTGCCCCTGCCTCGGCCTCCCAAAGTACTGGGATTACAGGCATAAGCCACCATACCTGGCCTTCCATAAGGTTTTTATTTTATTTTATTTTATTTTATTTTATTTTATTTTATTTTATTTCTTAGACGGAGTCTGGCTCTGTCACCCAGGCTGGAGTGCAGTGGTGAGATCTCGGTTCATTGCAAGTTCCACCTCCTGGGTTCACGCCATTCTCCTGCCTCAGCCTCCTGAGTACCTGGGACTACTGGTGCCTGCCACCACGCCTGGCTAATTTTTTTGTATTTTTAGTAGAGACGGGGTTTCACCTCGTTAGCCAGGATGGTCTCGATCTCCTGACATCGTCATTAGCCTGCGTCGGCCTCCCAAAGTGCTGTGATTACAGGAGTGAGCCACCGCGCCCAGCCCCCATAAGGTTTTTAATGGTGTTGGAGGATTAATTATTTGATACTATCTATAGAAAGTTGATCATTTTGACTTATTTAAAATGGGATTATGAGACTGGAACAGAAAACCGAACACCGCATGTTCTCACTCATAAGTGGGAGTTGAACAATGAGAACACATGGACACATAGAACATCACCCACGGGAGCCTGTCGGAGGGTGGGGGGCAAGGGGAGTGAGAGCATTAGGACAAATACCTAATGCATGTGGGGCTTAAAACCTAGATGATGGATTGATAGGTGCAGCATACCTCCATGGCCCATGCATACCTATGTAACAAACTGCATGTTCAGCACATGTATCCCAGAACTTAAATAAATAAATAAATGGAGAAAAAAATGAGATTTGAGGCAGTTCCTGAAATGAATAATAAAATGAGCAACTTTTATCTACCTTAGCAAGAATTTACTGGAAAAGTCTAGTCAAAGTCATAAATCACATCAATGAAGACAGTAGCGTGGTATTTGTAAAGACAGCTAGATGGTATAATTATGTTAATGTAGTTGCCAGCCGGGTGGAGTACATACTTTTTGTTCAGTGATAAAAAGAGAGAAAACAGTTTGGAAATGAAAGCCACAAAAGAGAAACAGACTATAATAAATATATGGACACCTCTTAAAAGGCACCATCAAGCAATATGAAAACAAAATCTCTTGAATAAATCTAACGAAACATCCACCAAACCACTGGATGCTTGAGACCAGTCGTTCTTTATTGTCAATTGTTATAACTTACTGTATTTAGCACATATACACACATACATATATTATAAACACATTTTAGCAAATAAAACTTAGTTTATCTCATGGGGATGTGATTTTGCCTTGGTGATAAGAGTAGAATGCAGAAGCAGGTTAATGAAAGACTGTCCATACAAATTGTTATGATGCAAACACCGTAAAATCTTACTGATTGACTGGATGACAAAAACTGCAAGCTGACCTTCAGAGGCCCACTTCAGAAAATGTCCCAAAGTACATTTTGAACTCTCTTAAGAATTTCTGTTTATAAGATAAGAATAATAAATCCTTTATTTTATGGTGTTAGGATTTCACTATTGTTTTAAAATGTGTCAACAGCATAATATTACAGGTTATATGCGAATGATTATGCTATCCATAAGATCGGATGCATCACAAAGCTAAATAGAGCTACAAATGGTATAAAAACTTTCATCAACCCAGGTCTGAAAGTAATTCACACTTTTAACCTTGGAATACCACAACCAATAGTTGTCCAAACCTCTCTCATGTTTGGGTTTTCCTGTCTTTTTCCTTCACTTCTCCTTTTCATTCATGTGTAAGAATACTCATTCGTTTCACATCACCAATAGATGAAGCTGAGCGAGTGGCATCAAAAACATGCAAAAAGGTGAAGTGAAGGGATGTTATACAAACAAAGCGTTCAAAGCAGAGCTGCAAATATATGACAGCTGTCACAGCATAGCACTGACACATCAGTGAGAGGTCAAGAACTGTCTTCAAGGCAGAAGTCAGAAAAACAACCACTAAAAAGGAGATCCATTTCCATAAAAATGGGGTGTGGTAGAGTGGAGTGGGGTGGGTAGGGCAATAGTGTGATAGTAAATCTGGGGAATAGGCATTTGAAGCTAATAAAATGTCACAGTCACATTAAAACTGCAGAGATAAGCATTATATAATACAAGTGACTCTAAAACATATAGTGAGATTGTATATGAAGCAAAAAATTATATTTAAATTATCTCTTCATTCTTGAGCAAAGTAGTTCCATTATCTCTAATACAGCAAACTCTAAAATGCATTTTCTGCCTCATTGCAATGCACGGCAAATGGCCCAGATCGACATTCTGAAATTGTAAGTAGAATTTTTAGCCTTCTAATAGGACTTAGCTGTATGACTTCAGTATCCAGATTTCTGCCTCAGTGAGCAATAGCGCAGAGTTAAAATATTAAATAGACTAAATATTAAACACATAGTTTCTCCAAGGACATATATAACAACACATAGTACTTTAGGAAAGGAAAAGAAGCACAAGAAAGATTGTCTGCTGGGTCATCGATTTCACTATTTTGACCTCTCTAACCCAAAGGGTTTATTTAAATGGTTTAGCTCATTTTTTAGTCATATATAAATAATAATCTGGTAGATTGTTCTAATTTTCATTGGGTAATATGAAAAAATATAATCCTTTTTTTTCTCCATTTCTTCCAACTGTGCTGTAAGTACCTGCAGTTTTCAGATGCAGTCAGACATACATTGGAAGGGCCAGGAAGTTAAGTCACAGTCTCTAAGCTTGGCTCTGCCAGCTCTGCAGAAGTGCACAAAATATAATCATGAAGAAGCCTGGGGCTTGACATCAGTGAGACTGGGATTAACGTTTAGGAAAGTAACTTAACCTTTTGGAGGCTCACTGATCTCATCTATTGTATGACAGCAATACACCTGTTTGATTTTTTTTTCTGTAGAATTTAATTCTAGATAATTTGAGGAGTCTAATAAAGTGTTTGGGACAGGAGAAAAGGTGAGTATTATTCATTGTCATCATCATTACTGTACAGGTCAGAGAATAAGGAAGTAATAGTAATGTAAATCTCAGTTAAGGAATTAGTAAAAATTCTATTCATAACTTCTTGACAAGAATTATCCAAGACAGTAGCCTAAATGAAATAAAAACATTCTACGAAAATTATTTAAAAAGTGATTCTAAAGGCAGATGTTAAAACAAAGTGAAGAAATACAAATAGATAAATGAGAAAAATAGTTATAGGGAAGGAAAGAGCCTGAATAGATTAAAGGTAATATTCAGGAAGGTATAGAATATCAGTGCATATTGCATCTAGAAATAATCTATCTTTTACTTTGGCAATTCATGAACATGTTTTTTATCCTAAAACCTGAGTATTATAACTTTATTCAACAACAATACAGGTATAAACCCTACCCATTCTTTAGTGCTGCCTCCTCCAGGAAGGTCTTTCAAATTCCCTGAAAATGAATTTATAAAGATATTTACCTACACCTTGCTTAGGATACCTCTCTCTACCTCGGATAGGAAGAGTGTGCACACTGTTCCCTCATACTGGTCTGCAAATCCTGCATGGGGGAACAAGTCAAACCAGATTCAACTCAGTTCCTCTATGTGACCTGTCATGAAGACACACGTGGCTTCACTCTAGGCAACAACGGGACTTGTTCATGAATCCTTTTTGTCTTTTCTGATGGCCTGTGTCACCACCCCACACTCACTCCTTTCTTATGAGCTTCCCTTTGGTATTTGTATCATTTCCTCCTGCTTTTGTATCTTGGTCATAGCCATCTTGAGGGAAATGCTAGAAGTACCCCCACTCCAAAATGGCCCCAGGCTACTTATGGAAATTGGCCAATCTCTCATCCAGATCTTTAATTCATTCTTACTTCATTATATGACTGCATTATAGAGCTCAGTTTCAGCTGCAACATTTTCTATGGGTATCTAATAAATATATTTAATAAAAGTAAGTTTTCCTGAAGGAGTTAACAGGTATACTTTGAAAATAGCAATTTGCTTTTCCTAAGTGGTATATTCTACATGCCATTTCATTTGCTATTTCAGCTATTCTATTGTCTAAACTATCTATGCAAGACCCACAAACAAGTTATTTGAAATACAATCCATACGGTGTTTTGGAACCCTGAACTATTGTAGAAAGTCATCATCCACGCCATGGTTCAGTATCATGGGAATGGAATACTTAAAAAGAAACAATTACTTTAAAGATCATGTGAAAAAAGTGCTTTGAGTAATAAACTATTCTCATTTCACAATCTTAATTTACATTACAATTACTATTATTTACATATGTTAATTTTTAAAGCTTTGTTAATGGAAATTAGTGTATTAATACATCATTTATTCATATGATATGTCATGATGTTTAGATTATTTTAGTGCAAGTATTAAGTTTAGGAAAACAAATGTCCTTTCTTATGACGTGTTTTATTTTTCATATGTATTTGACTAATCAAACCTATACCATTTACTCACTCAAAATATAACGATATTGATTATTAGTCTCTCTTTTGTTTTAACCAAATAACAATAGACCACTATTATTGAAGATACTGAAGAGTGATAACTTTGTATTATATTTGCCATCATTTGTTTTCCAGCTACATGCTTCTGGTAAAAATAGAAATTAAATATCATGGAAACACCACTGAATTCTAGAAAATTGCATAATCATCTCTAATAATATGTTTCTATTAACATCATCCGATTGTCATTACACAGAAACACTGCAGTTAGCACAATAAATCAACTGAAAACTTTAAAATATTTTATTTCATGTAAAGAGTTATGTGTGTAAACAGTACAATTAAGAACAGTCAGATGAAGGTGGCAAGGAGCCACATACCAAGTCTACAAAAGTAGGAGAATAGAAATACAGCATCCATGGATGTAAAGTTCATGATCTAATGTAATCCTTACAAGACGAACGTATTTGAACTAATGTAATTCTTACAATAGGAACATGTTTGAACTTAATTTTAGTTGTGTGTCTTAGAGAGTTCAGAGAACTATTAATACTTAACCTAAAATTAACTGTGTGAATTCATCTTAAGGGTTTTATTTAATCAAAAATGCTTTCATTTTCTGTTGTTTTTAGAAACTTAGAAAACTATCAGATATGTGAAAGAGAAGTAAAGCTTATGAAGAACAAAGCAGTGTGGAACTGCAGTGATTTTAAAAAAACAAGATGGGACCCAGACACTCATCATTAAAACATAGAAATCTGTAATTATTCTAGTGAATTTGATAAACAACTTCATTTCTAGTATGTTACACTCACAAAGCTGTAATTGAATTGAACTAAAATTGTTCAAGAGCTAAATGTTCAAAGCAAACACTAGGTTCTCTGTTATGTGATGGATCTCATCAGTGTTAAAAAGATGTCTATCGAAAACCAAACTTGGCACACCTTATGAATTTTTAAAGAATATTTCAATACAGTTGTTTCATTGTTAACAGTTTTCTCCATCCCAATTTCATGTCTCTCTTCATCTCTTTCAATACCACTGAGGTTAGTACTGAAGAATGTGTCTATAAAACAGCCACAATAGGATCTTGCTTTGGTTAGAGGCTGCAACTTGCCACTAAATAGATGCTGGAGGGCCACAGTCTACAAAGACATGCCACTCCACAATGAGTCTCTGAAAAAAGTAAGGAGCCCACAGAACTTCAATGTACTCCTTAGCCCGTAAGTTGTAAAACAGCTTTTAAAAAGTTAATGCCCTTTTCAGTTACCTTTCTTTTTTACTAATAAAAATATATTATTAAATTTTAATTCTCAGCATCAAGATTGATTGATACTATGAACAGATACATGAATGACATTTTTCTGAAAGATAAGATTTAATATTAAATATATGCATATATATTCCTATCACTATAACACTGATTTGTAAATTTAAAAATTGCTCTTTTCCGCTGGGAGTGGTGGCTCACACCTGTAATCCCAGCACTTTGGGAGGCCGAGGTGGGTGGATCGTCTGAGGTCAGGAGTTCTAGACTAGCTGGGCCAACATGGTGAAATCAGGTTTTTATTAAAAATACAAAAATGAGTCGGGTGTGGTGGGACATGCCTGTAATCCCAGCTACTTAAGAGGCTGTCAGGAGAGCTGCTTGAATCCGGGAGGCAGAGGTTGTAGTGAGCCGAGATCGCACCATTGCACTCCAGCCTGGCCAACAGAGCAAGACTCAGTCTCAAAAAAAAAAAAAAAAAAAAAAAAAACCAAACAAACAGAAAAAAGAAAGAAAGAAAGAAAAAGAAAAGAAGAAAAGAAAAGAAAACAAATTCTCTTTTCCTTTGTTGGAGTTACAGCTTTCCTAAACGAATTATGCTGGACCACTTTATCATAATCACAGTAACCAAGACATTGACTAATAATTTAAATATCTACTGACTGGGAGTGGTGGTTCATACCTATAATCTCAGCACTTTGGGAGGCCAAGGCAGATAGATCACCTGAGGTCAGGAGTTCAAGACTAACCTGGCCAACACGGTAAGCCCCATCTCTGCCAAAAATACAAAAATTAGCCGGGCATGATGGTGGGTGCCTGTAATCCCAGCAACTCAGTAAGCTGAGGCTGAGGCAGAAGAATCACTTGATCCTGGGCGGCAGAGGTTGCTGTGAGCTGAGATCTCCCCATTGCACTCCAGCCTGTCGACAGAGCAAAACTATGTCAAAAAAATAAAAAACAAAAAACAAAAAACCCATAAATAAATAACAAAATAAAATAAAATCTATGACCTGGTAATTCAGTAGATTTGTATTTGTGATCTTTTGTATCTTGACTAAAAGAAGTTGAGTGTTAAGAGTCAGAGATATCATTCCTCTTGTCTCTTGTATACTCATGACATAATAGGGCAGTAAGACATACGTTGTTCCTTTAGAAAACAAACGCCCAAGTGAAATGTTGTCTTTTACAGACATATCTATCTTGAATTCATGGAATCAGAATTATGTTAGTGACATTTTTGCTAAATAAATTAGCAATATGTTAAATATTAATTTTTTGCTTTTTTCTCCACCTTATTGATATCCAAATGCTTTGTCTTAAAGATCAAATTTACTAGCAAAGCAAAAATATAACAAGTATGTATCAGTTGATAATTTCTAAAACTGTACAGTAAACCATAATCTTTCTTGAAAACTCTCAACCCTAATATTCTACCGAAGAATATCTTTATTTGGATGTCTGTTGTGAAAACACAATTTCAAAATTAACTCTTTTGGCTTCCTGACAAATATCTTTTTGCTCTTAAATTTTCTACAGTAAATTGTATATTTCTATATCTCTTTTGGCAACCATCAATTGTTAAAGAGTTAAAAGAATTGCATGCATATATTAGCTGTACTATGTTAATATTTGGATTTTGAATGTGCAAAAAGTATGTGTTACTGCTGGGTGGCCAAGGATTCCCCAAAAATTACATATCTTTTTTGGTTGGACAAAGTAATAAATACAACAGCAGAATATTATTGAAGGATTCTCACAGGCTGTGATACTGTAATATAAAAAATTTATATATGGTTTCTGCTCCATTTCTATCACAGAGCTTCTAAAACCCTTGTAATTTCCTGAGCAGTAAGGGTACTGTATACATATTTTTTGTCTAATATTTGGTCTTTGGCCCAGGTTTCTGTTACAGAGCTCCTAATCTTTTGGAAATTACTGGATAGCAGGAGTGTCTTTTGTTCTGACAAGGCAACTCTTACTGGGTTTCTAGATGGGGGCTGGTCACCAGAATGACCAGGCTATTACGAGAAAACTGAAAATTTTAGCTCCATCTCCGAGTTCTCCTGGAAGGAGAGAGGGGCTGGAGATTTTGATAATAATTGATCATTCCTATGTGATCAATTATTATGAAGCCTCCATAAAAATCCCTGAAGTATAGGGTTCGGAGAGTTTCTGGGTTGCTGGGCACATGGAGGTGCTAGGAAAGTGGCATACGTGGAGAGGACATGGAAACTCCCCACCCCTTCCCATACATTACTCTATTAATCTCTTCTATCTGGCTGTTCATCTGTATTCTTTGTGTTATCCTTTAGAATAAACCAGACAAAGTGAGTAAAGCACTTTTTTGAGTTTTGTTAGTCTCTCTAGAAAAGGATTTAGCCCAGGGAGAGAGATGTAGAAAGCTCTGACTTCCAACCAAACAGGAAAAAAGCTGTGAAAAACCTGGAGCCTACTCTTGTGAATGGCATCTGAAGAGGGGGACAGTCTTTGGGGACAGAGCCCTTAACCTGCGAGTTCTGACACTATCTTCAGGTAGTGTCAGATTGAATGGAATTACAGGACACCTGTCTTGTGCTAAAGAATGCTGATTGGGTCACAGTGGTGTTCTCTGTTGAGTATGAGATTAGGAGCAACAACTTTTTCCTATTTTATACACAAGCCTTTCTACATCATGTTTGTGTGTTTCTGTGTGTGCTTCTACAGAAGAAGTTAATGTATCCCTGTTTGTATGTATTTGTATATAATATACTTAATATGCCATTAAATTATATATATGCTTTCTCATTGCCATTTTTTTACTTGATCTGAGTTGGAAGCACAACAGGCAAAACTAACGTTCTATAATTTTTTTGAAGTGTTTGAAATAGTATTCAACAATTTCCTATTTCTTTCCATTAAGATGAAGATCTATTTAAGTCATTAACATTATTGTTTGAAATACAAATTCACAAAGTTAAAATCAAAGGATATATAGAGTTAGCCCTTCCTATCCATGGGGTCTGCATCTGTGGATTCAACAAACCACGATGGAAGATATTTGAAAAAATAAAATGCTTGCGTACTAAACATTTACAAACTTGTTTGGGTCATTATTTCCTAAACAATACAGCATAACAAGTATTTATGTAGCATTTACATTGCATTAGGTATTATAAGTAATTTTGAGATGATTTAAGATACATTGGAGGATTTCATAGGTTATATGCAAATACTATGCCATTTTACATGGGGAACCTGAGCATATAGCTATCTGCTGGAGCTCCTGGAACCGATACCCCATGGATACTGAAAAACAACCGTATATATTAACTATCGTAAAGCCACTGTTATAAATATGAAGCAAAATATAAAAGAACTAAGTAAAAAGATACCTACTAAAATATTGACTAGCTATAATTTTTTTAATTCAGGGAAATTACATGTCCACATATTTTATGTAAATTTATAGCAATTAAACTTTGCTAGATAACATAAAAAATCAAATTATTTGAGATAAAACCAAAAAGTCATTCAGAGATAGAATGGGGATGAACATTTCCTCAATGATCTAGCATAATGCTTTTTAAAAAAACATTCAGAGTTAAGATAATTCAGACCTCAGACCCAATTCATACATTTTTCTAACACAGGGCCAGATTCTAAATATTTTAGGGTTTGAAGGCCATGTGGCTTATATTTTTTGCCAACCCTCAACTGTGTCATCGCAGCATAAAAGCTGACATAATCAATACTGGACAAATGGGTCTAATTTTTAATTTCTTTTTCAACACAAACAGATTGGTGACAGGATTTATTCAGCAGAACCATAGTTGGCCAACCCTTGAAGATGATTAGTTTTATAACCCATTAACTTGCATACAATAGTAGTAATATTTGAATTTCTTTTTAATTTTTATGACATTAAACTGACTTCCTGAACAGAGGTGATTCACTTTAAATTCTGCTCCTGTCAGACAGAAATATGCATATATAAGGTAAAGCACAAACTTGATATTGCCATGTACTCTAGAACCAGACTGTTTAGGTTTCAAAACCTCTGTGTCACACAATAAATGTGGTATCAGTAAAATGTTTTCACCAGATTTGTTTTGTCCCATCTTGTAACCTAATTATTTTGACATAAAATTTTTAAAAAAGAGTATTTTGGAAGGGCATCCACAATAAACCATACTGTTTTGCTAAGAGATCAGTATTTTTAATCTCCCAAATGCCAAAACTGCATAAGAAAAGGAAACTAATATTTTTTCAAAGATATAGTTTATATTTGTGCGTTTTGTTGGCAGTTAACATGAAACATTGGAATAGATGAAAGTGACATTAATATGGACAAATTAAGATGATTATATAAGATTAGCAATGATTTCATTATTATTATGCTTGCCAAGTAAAAGACAAATGTCTTCTATGTGAACCATCTGCAAATAAATAATGGAATCAGAGGATGGTATACAGAGGGTTAAAATCAAAAAAGCTCTTAAGGGCAATTTAATATACGATTAAGAAGTTTCTAAAATATAATTTCTTATGGGAAGACTCCTAAAATAACATGAATGAGAATGCACAAAATCTTAAATGATTTGTGTAAGCATAATATGTCTGAAAACTAGCATTTTATGGATAGTTTAAGATCTAGCAATAATAGCATAATAGTAAGATGTAAGTAGAGATGCAGAATGACATTTTTTAATCAAATCCAACTGTTTTGATTTATCTTGTTGCTCAACATGTGACGGAAAATGGAATGGTATTTACCTTTCCTTGTCTATATTTACCTCAGAATAATCCATTTTCAGGAAAAGACACACACACATCTTTCCATCAAAAATAGTTGAGATTGACTCATGTATTTTTAAACCATTCCATGTCTGTTAATCATTAATAATATTGCTACTTAGAGTAAAGACAGCCGGTCCTCACCTTGAAATTTCTTATTCAGTTGGATGCACAGACTACAGTTTTGTAACGTAAGTGGTTTATGCAAACATTGATTTGGTATTGATGCAAAAATCCAAATATTAATAGTTGACAAGTTTGTCATAATTGGATGATGTAAAATGAGTCAATTTATGATTTTGTGTTTACTGATACAAATAAAATATGTGAACGATATAACCAGCACAGTGTAAGCTAATATATTCAGACTATATATGACAAAGATTCAATTTACTTCATATATGTAAAGAACAAAAATATTTACTCTATCAAAATCAGTTATGTTTTTTATACCATGTTATTTCTGTTGTAAAAAGTAGAAAGTTTCTTGGCCATTTTCAAATTTAAAAAACTATATTATAAATTTTTTTTATATTAAAAACAGGAATATTTAAATATAAGTGAATAATTCACATTATATTTTTGTTTTAAAAACACTAATACTGTGTTTCCTATGCATATAAACTCTGTTTTATTTGAATTGCTTATAAAATGATTCCCAGACTCTTCCTTTTCATAAATTAATTTACAAATATTGTTGCTTTTCTCTGTAGGGCAAAAAAAGTAACAGAAAACTTAACTTGTAACAGTTGATAATGTTCTTTGTTCTTATGAGCAATAAAATGTAAGTTTAAACTATATGTAAAATAAACAGATTTAAAATGTAAAAACAAGCTGTGCACGGTGGCTCACACCTGTCCTCTAGCATTTTGGGAGGCCAAAGTGGGTGGATTACTTGAGTCCAGGAGTTCAAGACCAGCTTGGGTAACATGGCAGAAACCATTTTCTACAAAAAATACAAAAAAAATTAGCTGGACATGGTGGCATGTGCCTGTAGTCCCTGCTATTCGGGAGGCTGAAGTGGGAGAATCACCTGAGCCTGGAGAAGTCAAGGCTTCAGTGAGCCATGATTGCACCATTGTACTCCAGTCTGGGTGACAGAGTAAGACCCTGTCTCAAACAAACAAACAAACAATAAATAAATAAAAATAAAAAATAAAATTTAAAAAGAGGAGCACAATTACCATTTCACATACAGTTGGCAAGTTAAATGCAATATTGACAAATGTGTGCTAATGCAGCCAGCAAATCTTTTAAAAACTTACAATAAATTGGATAATAATATTTTGTCAATATAAAGTGTATTTGAATACAGAAAGCATCTTACTACAGAAATTTGAACAAACTATAGATTTCTATTTTTCTAAAACACATGAATGAAAACAATCATAACAAAGGGAACCTGTAAAATTCAAAAAAAGTTTAACAATGATAGCATCTGAATATTTAGTTAATATATGCTTATCGGATATTTTCTTTTAATCACAAGTGAATCCATGGAATTGAACCTGCTTCCAGCCAATATTTTTTTTTCTCCACACATGTCACGTCACATTGTAAACTAAACTTGTAAATGACCCTGCTGTATTGTGTATCTAGTCTGAACATTTGGACTCACTTCACCTTCCACATTAGGATAATTTTATGTATCCAAATTTGTCCATTTGTTTTTATTTTTACATTGCATGGTAAATCAACTTATCTGTACTTTAAAAATTATTGTTACATTTATATGAGCCAATTTTATGCTTTTCCTCAGCTGTGATGTCTTCTTTAAACATGTGTCATACAAGATATCTAGGGGCAGGGGGAATACTGAAAGGATGAATAATTACTGAAATACTGAAAGGGTGAATACTGAAAGGTGAATAAAATTTACAAGCAAATGGCAAATTATTTCCTAAATTGGTCTTAAAAACTTCTATAAGATCTCTTCCTTTATACAATTTTTTCAAAATATACTTTAATACCATATTGATTTATAAAACAATTATAAATAAAATTAAGTGTAAGTATGACACATGTCATATTTGATAATACCTGGCCTTTATTATTATTGAAGCAATTAGTAATTTGGGGTTCCTCTGATAATATGTGAATTTTATTGTATTTTACTTTTAATTTTTTTCTATGACACACTACAGATAATATGTCATGAAGAAACTCACAATGGAAAGGTACATTTTTTACAAGTGTATTTTTGTTTTGTTTTGTTCCAATTATGTCCCTAAGTTCAACCATATTCTATTTCATTGGTGGCATTTAATAATTGAGGTGAGTCTTACCGTGAGCAGCTCCTATAGACAATGGAAAGTTCTAGAGTATGACATTTAACATTTCTTTCCCTCAAAAAAGTGAAGATTGCAATAATTATGTGATGAAGGCAGAGGAATATTTTTGCATTGCCCAAGTACTGGATGACTGAATTCTTGTAGGAAAGAAAATGTGATTATATAATTTTCAAATGTGATTTACACTTTCCATGCCCAGAAAATTAAATATGTAGAATGTTATAATAAGATATATTCATTCCAAGGAAATGAACTCTATCTTATAGTTAATCATATAGAACACAGATCTCTTTGACTATAATTAAATCGACAGCAGGTTTTGCAAAAGGCCGATGAAGTCAATGACCCGGACACAACCCTTTTATGGAACACTTTGGGGAAATAACAGGAGCCTTGATCACAAAGTATTATTGGTCTACTGATCCTGACAAAAACTGTATTGTATTCACCAAACTTAGACTTCAAAATTTTACCAAGGCTAAATTTTTATATTTTACAACACATACACTAATATGTGCTCTCAGAAAATAAGCAAATGTATATTTTATTTAATAAAACACTATTTAAAAATGTTTATATACCAGTAGCACATTTAAACAATTATGTAACATTAGTACTTCAATCATATGCATTTAAGCATAACTTATACATACTTTTGAAATAGTCTAACTTTGTTGTGCTTTATATGTGGGGTTGCAGGAAGATGAGAAAGAAGAGTGAGATGAAATTAAAGGCTGACAAATTTGCAAATGTGGAAAATTTGATGGAAGAATCACATAGTGTTTAGGAGAATGTATAAAGTGCTCCTGCCTCTAGCATTAAATGAGGATCTGAAAATGTGAACAAATTTAATGAAAAATATTCTTAATGTATGATTTGGTTTGAATTTGTGTCCCTGCACAAATCTCCTGTCAAATTGTAATCCAGAGTGTTGGGGGAGGGGACTGGTGGGAAGTGATTGGATCATGGTAGCAGTTTCTAATGATTTAACTCATTCCCCTAGTGTTATCTTGTGATGGACTTCTCCCAAGATCTGCCTGTGTGTAGTGCTTCCCCGATCTGCTTTCCTCCTGCTTCCAAGTAAGACGTGCTTGCTTCCCCTTTGCCTTCCACTACAGTTGTTAAGTTTCCTGAGGCCTCCCCAGAAGCAAAAGCCTGTACAGCCTGCAAAACTGTGAGCCAATTAAAATTCTTCTTTTAATAAATTACCCACTCTCAGATGTGTCTTTATATCAGTGTGAGAACAGACGGATACAATGTATTATTATGGTCCTAGTCAAGTTAAACAAAATTAATAATAGATAATAACAATTTCTTAAAAGTTCATTTTTCCCCTGATGTCTAAATCGCTAAACTCTGTGAAAATGTATAGCTCAGAAATTTTGCAAAACAGTTTCTAAAAAAAATGGCACTGCTTGATATTATTCAAAACAGCTTCTTGTTTTTACATTTTATTTGTCATATTTAGAAGAGAGTATTTACTGCGCTATGCATCAGTAGTTACTTAAATAAAATCCGAAATAGGGCTAAAATTCAATGGAGGGCCATTTCTGAGGAATGTTGTGATGATATCACTATCATTTCATTTGCTATGGTGTTAGCTATTTAACCTCTTTCACTGATTTTCTGGTTACTTGGCTACAGTTAATGAAATTTATGGAAAGGGGGAAGACAGCTGAGAGCAAAGGGAGAAGGACATTGGGTTTTCATGTAGAGAGAATAAGAGATTACATCATGTTTTAATATAGGACGTTATTCAGATGAAATAAATCCAGATTAGCTTTCCTTGCTTAAAGTATTAGTCCAGGATAAGGATTAACACAACATCTGAATAAAATTGGTTTCTTTAGCACAGTGTTTGGTTGCTTGAACACAACATATAAAAGCTTCATATAATAAAATCTGTTCTTCACTTATCATAAATATGAGAAACTATATTTTCTTTACAAATATAAGATTATCTTCCTCTTTTAAGAATTATTGCCTTCTTGGTTCAACGATAAGTCTCTTGTTGCTAGTTAGCATAGAAGCAATGCATTTTCTATGTATTATTTAATCTTATTTAACACATAAAGCTATATATCTGAGATTTCCTCAATTAATAATATTAAAATAGAAATGTTGCCAATAAGACTTACAAAGTGAAAATGATGTCTAAAATGCAGATAAGTTATGGTTGTGACATATGCATGCATTTTCATAGAAGAGCCAAATTTGAATCTGTAAGCTCTTGATCTTTACAACTCTTTTATCTTCTGTCAGTCTTGCTTAGCAAGGCATACTGACCTGATTTTAGTAGTTGATCATCTTTATTTCTGATGTTAAGGTGTATCACATGTCCAAACTTGACCTAGTTCCATTTGGCACAGAAGGAAATTGTCATATGTAAGTGTAAAGCTACATAATAATACCATGTTTAGAGTTTTCTTTGTGGGTATTATCTGTTTTATTATCATATGCATTTTTAAATGACAGTATGGATAGCCTAAAAGAGAAACATGGAGATGGAATTTGAAGGATGTTAATAAGATGGTATGACACAGCTTTGCAGCATGTTTTTATTCAGTTTTTAGTTGAAGAATGCAGATAATTCTATTTCATTCCTCCATCATCTCTTTCTCACATAATCTCTGAAGTCAGTGTACCATTCCATTGGTGCTGATAATTACATTCTTCCACAGTCATTTACAGAATCATAGTAATAATAATAATGGATATAGTTATCAAGGCAATAGTAATTCCTAAGAATTTGAACTGTAAATACGACTACCTGAATTCAAATTGTGGTTTTGCATTCTGTTATTTGTATAATCTTGAGCAATTTACTTAACCTCTCTCTGTTTCATTTCCTTATCTGCAAAAGAAGATTAAAAAAACCTGACATCATGAGATTTGAAGATTCTATCAAGTAATATTAAGTGTTGGCACTTGGCGTTATGCAAGCTTGCTTTAGAAAAGTTAACGATCTCTCTCAATTACTCCTTATAGCCGGTTTGAGGCAGTCACTGTATATTTTTGCCAATTCCAAGTGAAAAATGAAGCTCTAAAATGTTAAATAACTTCCCCAAAGATATAGATAGAAAGTAGAATTTACCCACGCATAGTGGCGCCAACCTGTAATCTCAGTTATTTGTGAGGCTGAGGTGGTAGAATCGCTTGAGCTCAGAAATTCAAGAACAGCCTGGGCAAAATATCAAGAACCCATCTCTAAGAATTAATATGAAAAACAGAATCTAGATGTGGGGGCTTGTGTGTATAATTTAAATCCACTACTATTATAACACTCCCTATCACTAACTCATATAAACAAGTACGTAGGTACTGTAGTATGTGGAAATGTCCCTTAACATTTAGAATGTATAAGATAAGTCTGTAAATTATTAAATATTTGAGAAGTTGAAAGAGTGATTATTTGTATAATCATCTTAAAATGTTCAGAGAGAAACTGAAAGCGCCTAAACAGAAGAAAGTAAAACAGCTTATTTAGTGGATATCAAAATCAAAATACAAAATACCAAAATGAAAATTCTCATATTTCTCATTCATTAAAAGGTTTTCATTGTGTGTTATTCAATAGGAGAAGAAATTTAGTGCATTTTAAAGTTTTATTTTAATTGGCAAATAATAAATCTGTATATATATATATATACGGAATAGGTGTTTTGATATATGTATACTTTGTAGAATGGTCAAACAGGGTAATTAGCGTAGCCATCACCTCAAATATTTTCCATTTCTTTTTTATGAGAACATTTAAAACTTTACTTTAGCTATTTTGAAATATTCAAAAGATTATTATTAACTATAGTCACCTTGATGCACAAGAGAATACCAGAACTTATTCTTATATAACTAATTTTGTTCCCATTAGGCAATATTTTTCTTTTTTTCATCCACTTTACCCACCCCACTCAAAGTCTTTCATACCGACCATTATACTCTCTACTTCTACAAGTTCAACTGTATTAGATTCCATATATGAGTGGGATCATATGGTATTTGTCTCTTTATGCTTGGCTTATTCCACTTAAGTCAATAAAAGATTAAACGTACTCTAGTCTAAAAGCTTAGCTATCCAGCATTAAAAACAAAAAGACCAAACTGAGTGAATATGACATTCCCTATGTAAGAGAAGGAAAACAAAACCAGCAATAAAACAAAATAATTTTTTTAAGAATTATAGCATTCAAATAATATTATCTCTGAGTCTCAATTTCCTTTCTGTAAAATGGGGATGAAAAACATTAACTTTTACACGAAAATCTTTGAAAAATATCACTATTATTCAAATAAAATATTTTATATTTTCTGTTTGCTGTTTTTTCTGCAACTTCATGCAGCACTCAATTCTCAGGATGTCATTTAATATATAATATAATGTTGGGCCGGGTGCGGTGGCTCACGCCTATAATCTCAGCACTTTCGGAGGCTGAGGCAGGTGGATCACAAGGTCAAGAGATCCAGATCATCCTGGCCAACATGGTGAAACCTTGCCTCTACTAAAAATACAAAAATTAGCAGGGCATGGTGGCGCATGCCTGTAGTCCCAGCTACTCAAGAGGCTGAGGCAGGAGAATCGTTGAAACCTGGGAAGCGAATGTTGCAGTGAGCCGAGATCGCGCCACTGCACGCTAGCCTAGCAAAAGAGCGAGACTCCGTCTCAAAAAAAATAGATAAATAAAATAAAAAATAAAAATAAAAAATAAAATAAAATAAATAAAGTTAGGTGTATTGTTACTAAGTTGATTTAAGATGGTATAATAATCAGGTACTGTATAAAAGTCTGAATCATATATTAATAGAGGATCATCTCCTTATAGATTTTTAAAATTTCAATGTACCCAACAAATTCACCTCATTTGGAAAAATTCATATTTCATTATGTTTATTCCTCAGTGAGATTTCGTTATCAATCTCTTTTCCAGTGTAGTCTTTACTAACTGCACTGGAGTTTTATAAGTATCCAAGAAAATATTCAGTAAATCCAACACCGTTTGATTGGTATGAGATATTTTCAGTTTCTCCTATCTGGGAGACCATCCAAAGCTCATGTGCAGAAAGAGTCACCTGAGAGAAGATACGTTTTTGTTTATTTTTTTTCTCTCCTTTGCAATTATTCCACTTCATGTTCATGCTGACTCTTCTAAGGACCATTGTTCTAGAAAATCCTCCAACCCCTGCTCCTTTCTATGTTGCTGGTATGGTTTGCCTCTGTGTTTCCCCACCCAAATCTCATCTTGAATTGTACTCCCAAAATTCCCACGTGTTGTGGGAGGTAATCTGAATCACGAGGTGGTTTCCCTCATACTGTTCTCATGGTAGTGCCTAAGTCTCGTGAGATCTAATGGTTTTATCAGTGGTTTCCGCTTTTGCATCTTCCTGGTCTTTCTCTTGCTGCTGCTACCATGAAAGAAGTGCCTTTCACCTCCTGCAGTGATTCTGAGGCTTCCCCAGCCATGTGATACTGTAAGTGCAATTAAACCTCTTTTCCTTCTCAGTCTTGGGTGTATGTCTTTATTAGCAGCGTGAAAACGGACTAATGCAGTAAATTGGTGGGCCGGGTGCAGTGCTAACTCCTGTAATCCCAACACTTTGGGAGGTCGAGGCGGGTGAATCACGAGGTTAGGAGTTCAAAACCAGCCTGACCAACAAGGTGAAAAACCGTGTCTCTACGAAAAATACAAAAATTAGCCAGGCGTGGTGGCGGGTGTCTGTAATCCCAGGTACTCAGAAGGCTGAGAGACAGGAGAATCGCTTGAACCCGGGACCTGAAAGTTGCAGTGAGTCGAGATGGTGCCACTGTACTCCAGCCTGGGCAACAAGAGTGAAATGTCTTCAAAAAAAAAACAAAAAACAAAAACAAGAACAAAAAAACACTGTAAATTGGTACTGAGAGTGAGATGTTGCAGAAAAGATACCTGAAAATGTGGAAGTGACTTTGGAACTGGGTAACAGGCAGAGATTGGAAGAGTTTGGGGGTCTCAAGAAGACAGGAAAATGTGGGAAAGTTTGGAAACTCCTAGAGATTTGTTGAATGGCTTTGACAAAATTACTGACAGTGATATGAAAAATAAGGTCCAAGCTGAGATGGTCTCAGATGGAGATGAGGAATCTGTTGGGAACTGGAGCAAAGGTGACTCTTGTTATGTTTTAGGAAAGAGATTGGTGGCATTTTGCCCCTGCCATAGAGATTTGTGGAACTTTAAAGTTGAGAGAGATGATTTCGGGTATCTGGTGGAAGAAATTTCTAAGCAGCTGGATTGATAGAATGGTGGCACAGCCTTTTGAAGTCACAATTACAATGCCAACTATGTGACAACAGTTTGCTGGGACAAAGTTCTCCAGAAGGCCGTGTATGCTCTGAATCAGTGTCCGTTGTATGGTACTGTTTCTCCCATAGCCACAATTCATGGGTCCAGGAATCAAGGGGTAGAGGTGGAAGTGGCACCACTCTACATCACCCTTAATGATCCACTAGCAAAATTTTTGCTTCCTGTTCCCATGGCATTGCATTTTGCTGGCCTAGAGGTCTTAGTTCCAGAGGGAGGAACACTGCCACCAGGGGACACAACAATGATTCCATTAAACTGGAAGTTAAAACTGCCACCTGGACACTTTGTGTTCCACCTACCTTTAAGTCAACAGGCTAAGAAGGGAGTTACAGTGTTAGCTGGGGTGAATGACCCAGACTATCAAGATGAAATCAATCTACCACTCCACAACAGAGGTAAGGAAGACTATGCATGGAATACAGGAAATTCATCAGGGGGTCTCTCAGTATTACCATGCTCTGTGATACAGATCAATGGGAAACTCCGACAGCCCAATCCAGGTGGAAAAATGTAAAAAGAGAGACTGGCCTTGCCTCCCAGCTTACATCTTTCTCTCATACTTCCTGCCCTAGAACATCTGACTCCAAGTTCTTCAGTTTTGAAAGTCAGAGTGGCTCTCCTTGCTCCTCAGCCTGCAGATGGCCTATTGAGGGACCTCGTGATGATGTGAGTTAAGACTTTGGCAAACTGTTGGGAAGGCATGATTGGTTTTGAAATATGAGGACATGAGATTTGGAGGGGTCAGGGGTGGAATGATATGGTTTGGCTCTGTGACCTCACCCAAATCTCATATTGAATTGTACTCCCATAATACCCACACATTGTGGGAGATAATTTGAATTTCATGGTTGTGAATAAGTCTCACAAGATCTGGTGGTTTTATCAGGGGTCTCTGGTGTTGCATCTTCCTCATTTTTCTCTTGCTGCCACCATGTAAGAAGTGCCTTTCACCTCCCACCATGATTCTGAGGCCTCCCCAGCCATGTGGACTTGTAAATCCAATTAAACCTTTTTTTCTTCCTAGTCTTGGGTACGTCTTTATCAGCAGCGTGAAAATGGACTAATACTGTTGCTATACTATTTTTAATTGCTATTTGACCCATGTAAATAAAAGACTGAAGATTGAGAGGTAGGTTAGTGGTAGTAAATTATAAATGAGCATTGGCATAAAATAAGACCAATTAAGAAAAATCATAAGTATCATTTAAGCCAATTTGACATTTTTCATAGTAAGTATAATAATTTTCAAATATTTTGAGCATTAGCATATAAAATATTTCATACTTCTCTAAATTAACTCCACAATCATTGTGGTAGAAGATAAAAATGCAGGAGACAAATACAAAAAAGAAATTATCTTACTCTTCTGGTTATGTATTTCTGTACAACAAACCACTATGCAACTTAGTGACCTGGAATAAGAACTACAATAATGTTTTAATTCGTACATCTGCAATTTGGGAAGAACCAGCAGGACAATTTGTTTCTGCTTTATCTGAAATCAGTTGGTGCAGCATCTCTGGGCCTGTGTGTTCTTGGTAATTTGTCAGTTTTATTAAGATAATGTCCATTTTTTTAGTAATTTTCCTAAATCTAAAATGTGAATACTTGATGACTCTTATAACAACCACTTTTGAAAAACAATTTGTGAAAGTTGACAATATGACCCAGAAATCCCACTCTTAGGCAATTACTCCAGAAAAGTGAATATTTGTTTTCATATAAATACCTATATTTCTATAGGAATCTTTATTTATAATCATCATAACCTTGAAACAAACCAAATACTTTTTCAATAAGTAAGTGGTTTATCTATATTAATCTTTGGTTTATCTATATTAGTCTTTGGTTTATCTGTACTATTGATACACAGAGCAACATAGATGCATCTCAAATACATTATGATAAAGAACCTGTATATATAACACATCGTTATGTCATTTATGTGATATTTTGGTAAAGGCAAGACTATAGAGCTGCCTAACAGAAAAGTAGATGACAGGGAATAAGAGTGTGTAGATGGCTTGATTTCAAAAGGCAGTTTGTGGGCATATTTTTTTAAAGTGTTTCAGTTCTATACCTTCATTGTGTTTGAGGTTACATGAATTTAGGCCCTTATCAAAACAAATCTACATACAAAAAGAGTGAATTTTACTGTACCTAAATGTATACATTTTTTATTGAGGTAAATTCACATTACATAAAATTCACCATTTTAGCCATTTTAATGTATACAATTCAGTAGTATTTAGTACACTCACAATTTTGTTCAGCTATCACCATTAACTAGTTCCAGAACATTTTCATTAACCTAGAAGGGAACCTTATGTAAACATTAAGTAGTCATTTATCAACCCATACTTTGCCCTAGTTACTGACAACCACAAATCTGCTTTCTGTCTTTGTTTATTCTTTATATTAGATATAAACAGAATTATACAGCATCTTGCCTTTGGTGTGTAGCTTTTTTAACATAGCATAATGTTTTCACATTTTATCCATGTTGTAGCATGTATCATAATTCTATTTTTTAATGACTCAATAATACTCCATTATATGGCTGTACTATATATACATACATTTTTAAAATTTGATGGTAATTTGGATATTTTTCACTTCTTGACTATGGTAATAGTACTGCTATAAACATGCATATACAATTTTTGTTTGAACACCTGTTTTCAATTATTTTAAGTACATAGGAGAAGAATTGCTGGGTCATATGTTATTTTTTAAAATTTATTGAGGGTCTTTAATATTATTTTCCATAGTAGTTACACTAACTTACATTCCCACCAACAGTGCATAAGAATTCCAATTTCTCTGTATGGTTTTATTTTATTTACTTTTTCTTTCTTTCTTCTTTAAAAAATAATACTGTATAGCCACTTGAGGGAGTATAAAAGGCTGATTTTTATTTACATCACCCAATCAGTAATGATGTTGAACATCTTTTATGTACTTATTGGGTATTTCAATATCCTTCTTAGAGAAATGTCTATTCAAGTCATTTGCCCATTTTTTTTTAATGATTTTGAGTGGTAATTTTTTTCCATATATCCTAGGTATTAGAAACTTATAATAAATATAACTTATAGACATTTTCTCCAATTCTATAGGCTTCCTTTTGTAATAATATCATGTCATGGACAAAAGTTTTAAATGATGATAAAATTATATTCATGTATTTTTTACTTTTGTTGCTTGTGTTTTTGCTGTTGTGTGTAAGAAGCTTTGTCAAATACATGGTCATAAAGATTTATTCTGTTTTCTTATACAAATTTTATAGTTTTAACTATAGGTTTTTGATTCATTTAGAGTTCGTTTTTTAATATGGTGTGAGGTAGGCCTCCAATATCGTTCTTCTCCATGTGGATGTCATGTGTCCCAGCGCTATTTGTTGAAGAGACTATTCTCTATCCATTGAATAGTATAATGGATTAAATGATTGTGTCCCTCCAAATTCATATGTTTACATTTTAAACTCCAGTGTGATGACATTCCAAGGTGGGACTTTAGGAGGTTATTAAGTCGTGGAGGTAGAACCTTCATGAATGAGATTAGTATTCTTATAAAAAGGATTCCATAAAGCTGTCTTTACCTCTGTCTTCCACGTAAATGTCTAAGGAGAAGTTGGATGTCTGCAACCCAGAAGAAGGCCCTTATCAGAATCCAGCCACACTTGCACCTTGATCTGAGACTTTTAAACTCCAGAACTGTTTTTGATAAACCACCCAATCTAAATTTTCTCAAATAATAATGCATAGAGATGACAGAATTGGGCATTACTGTCTTGTTTGAAATTATAAGAAGAAAGCTTTAACACTTTCAACCTTGGGTATGATGTTTGCTTTTGGTTTTTCATAGAGTTGACTTATTTATAATGAGGAGATTTACTTATATTCCTAATTTATTTTTTTAATAATGCATTTTATTGAATTTTGCCAAGTGTTTTCTCTGCATCAATTGAAATGATCATGATTGGTTCTGTTTTGTATTCCTTTTCTATTAATATGGTGTGTAACATAGATTGACTTTTATATGTTAAGCTATTCTCACATTCCTGAGAAAAATCCCATTTGATCATGGTTTATAACCCCTTTAATATGTTGTTGGATTCTGTTTTCTAGTATATTGAAGATAATTTTTGCATCCATAGTCATAAGGGATATTGTCTTGTTATTTCCATTTCTTCTGATGCTTTTGTCTGGCTTTGGTAGCAGGGTGAGTCGAGCCTTATAAAATAAATTAGTATTCCTCATTTATCTTTTGGAAAAGTTTGAGGATTGCTTTTAATTATTTTTAAAGTATTTAGCTGCATTCACGAGTGAAGCCATCTGGTCATGAGCTTTTATTACTTTAGAGCTCTTTGATTACTGATTCGATGTATTTACTTTTTGTAATTCTGTTCAGATTTTCTCTGTTGAGTAAGCTAAAGTAATTTGTGTACCTAGAATTTTGTTTCCATTTTATTTAGATCAACCAATTTATTGGTGTAAAATTTTACATCGTATTCACCTAAAATTCCTTTTATTTCTTTAAATATTTTAAAATTGTAAGATGCTACCAATGGAATACCGGTCGGGAATTCATACATCCAAACCAGAAGGCCATAGACACATTCAAATAAAGTACGTCTAACACCAATCTGTGTCATTGAGACTCAGAATATTTACATGCCCTCAAAATACGTCTACATCACCCCAAATCACCAAATAATTATAAACTTTGCTTTAAAGGTTCATATATGCCATAATAGTGTATGTTACCAAACATGTTAAAGTACTATATTCAAGAAGGACTCATTCAAAACAAACAAAAGGAACAGACAAACAAAAATCCAGGGCAATCATATGTGTGGGATATTCAGAAAAGAATTAATACAGATAGCATATACATGACAGAAGAAAATGTTCACTTGTGCCCTAAAAAATACCATTTTGTATCTACCAGGTTGGATTTGTTTTAAATAATCAGGTATCGGTTTCAGAATAGTCTAGAATGAGGGAAAACATGTATAATTATTTTGTTGTTGTTGAAATGTAGCTTGGGACAAACTTCTGGAATGCAAGTTGACATAATTATTAAACTTTTGAACTTTATCAAAATTTTGTAGAGACTCTATTGACTTTACATTACCTTGCAAATATGTCATAGTGATTCTCAAATATATATTTACAAATAGTAAAATTAAATGTAAACATGTAAAATGTGATTTTTTGTCTTGTTTCCTTTAATTCTTTACATTAAGAAAAAGACAAAATGAAATTATAAATTTTAAACAATCACTGATATTATACATTTTATCATTCACGTAAAGCTATTTTATATGCTATAGTAATAATTCTTCTTTTGTAAATTCCAGTTCTTGTCCTTTGTCTATTTTATCTGGAAATATTTCCACTTTATCAAGAATTCATTATAGTTCATTATGTAATAAAATATTAACGGTGTTTCAAATCATAAATAATTCCTTTAAACAAGATTTCTAGTTTATAATTGATTTTTTAATGTTATAGTTCCACATCTTCATAACAACATTATATTGTTCATAGATTGTGTGTGTGTGCACATGTAGCATGTGCAAATGGTCAGTGATATAGAATTCATGTAATTTGGAAAGGAATAATGCTCTTTATCCAGTACGGCCCAGGGACATGGTGAATATATACATATATACATCTCATACCTTTCATAGATGATTTTTACAATGGTTTTATTGGACTAGTTTTCCAAAAGTGCAATTCTTTCAGTATTATAAGCTATTGCTTGACTTTTTTACTCTCTTACCTTTTTCATTTATTAGATTTCATGTTTTTTTTCTCATATTGAATTCCCTTTCATTGCTTTCTTATTTTGCTTTTCCTCTTTAATTTGACTGATTTAAAATGCTCACGTATATGATTTTACCATATTCACTGAAAGATTTTAATTTCACTCACAATACCATGTGTGATTGAATTTCTGAATAGAAACAGAATAATCAGAGCCAGAATTTGAATTATTTCATTGATTGTGTCACATTAGATGACTATTCAAATTATTGAATTCTCAGTTTACTGACTATAAATTAAGAAGATACTTACACTGTAGGATCACTGTTACCAAAATAAACTTTTAAAAAGTAATTTTGAGATAGCCAGATGTTGAAATTTTTTAAGATAATATAGAATTGTTTTTTACAGCAACAAAAATAGTTTCCAGAATAATAACTTGTTTAACTTTGACTTCTCTTTAGCACAATCACACAGTAATTTTCCTTTTCCATTATGGCAAAAATGAGCATAAGCATACATTTTTAGATGTCAAATATATAATATGGTCATTTAAAAATATATATGTACCATGTTGAAAATGCCAATCAGTCCAAATATTCACTAGCTGCAAATTCAAATTCAAATTCAAAGACAGTCGGTTATTCCCCGTTTACATTCTGTGCACTGCAGCTGTGGGGTGATTTCCCTGTGTGTAACGGACTTAGAGAGTGTGGCTACAATTATATGCCAGCGAAATACAATCACTTGCTATTAACAAGTTTCTATAAAAGGAATTTCTATAAAAGGAATTATTGAATATTTTAGTGCATGTATACATTCTTATAGAAATCAACTTTTTCAGAACTTTGTAGTAACCATATCATCTACCAGATTCAGTCTAGTTCTTTTTCTACGCATGCTCTTAAGGTGATAACACTGATAATCAGAATAAAAATTTGTTTATGCTTTAATATTAATTCAGCCCACTCAACTTTTATAAATCAATACATTTAATTTACTGATATGTGTTATTCAGTTGTATTACAACCTGCAAAAGAGAGGAAGAAATGTTCTTATTTTAGATGACAGAAGTAGAGAAACTAGATTTTACTTTTCAGAAGATGTCAGCACTCTTTTCCTTGAGTTAATGCTCATCTTTCCTTCAACATATAGTCAATTTAATATAGAAATTAATAATTCTTAAATGTGTCAAACTTCTGATTGTATATGGGTCTAACTACAGAAATGAGAGTGGGTTTGAGAGTAAAAGCAGAAGACAAACATTCTGAACAGCTTTTAGTTAGCAATTTAAAACATGACTAGCTAAGGAAGTTAACTTCATAGTAACAACTTTTATTTTTGCAAACTTTAGAATTATAACTGATGAATTAAAAAAAGAAGACTAAAGTTCTTTAAATTTTTATTTTAATACTAGCTTTTGTTCTAGACACTCAAAAACCATGATTTAGAACTACCATATGATCCAACAATTCTACTGCTGTATACACATCCTAAAGAAAGGAAATCAGTTTATCAAAGAGATGGCTGGGCGTGGTGGCTCATGCCTGTAATCTCAGCACTTTGGGAGGCTGAGGCGAGCGCATGATGAGGTCAGGAGTTCAAGAACAGCCTGACCAACGCGGTGAAAACCCGTCTCTACCAAAATACAAAAATTCGCAGGGCATGGTGGCATGCATCTGTCATCCCAGCTACATGGGCGGCTGAGGTAGGACAACTTTTTGAACCCGGGAGGCAGAGGTTGCAGTGAGCCAAGATCAACCTGAGTGACAGAGCAAGGCTCCATCTCAAAATAATAATAATAATAATAAACGAAGTATAGCAAAGAGATATTTGCACTCCCATGTTAATCCAACACTATTCACAATAGCCAAGATATTGAATCAACCTGAGTGTTCATCAACAGATGAAGGGATAAAACAATGTGTTATGCATACACAATGGAATACTATTCAGCCACAAAAAGAATGAAATACTGTCATTTGCAACACCATGGAGGAAACTAAAGACAATTATGTTAAGTGAAATAGGCCTGGCACAGAGGACATGGTTGGTGAGTGCAAAAATTCAGTTAGAAAAAATACTATCTAGTGTTCAGTAGCACAATACAGCAACTATAGATAACAATAATTTATTGTATATTTCTAAATGATTCAGAGTGGAATTAGAATGTTCCTATCCCATATAAATGATGAATGCTTGAGGTTATGGATATCCTAATTACCCTGGTGTGATCATTACACATTGTATATTCATATCAAAACATCACATGTACCTCAAAATATGTACAACTATTATGTACATATTCATGTATTTATTTATCTGTAATAAATAAAATAAATTTAAAAGTTTTAATTACAGACAGTAGTTATAAACAAATATTTAAATCACCAATTTTATTCTAAGTTCATCTGAAAGAGAATGTTCAAAGCCAGAAGCACCATTTAATAAGAAACATAATTTCTGATGTACTGAATACCAAATTATATGGCGTACGAGAAGGTACTCTTCATTTAGTAATTCCAAGAGTTGTTTTGTCTTTAGCTTGTGAATGGCTAAATGTTCCTGTGTCTACTTTCAGCACTTTTCCTCCAGTTTCTCAGTGTATTAATTCTTGTCCCTGATAAGTGACAAATTAGCTGTTACAGTACTCTGACAAAAAATATTAATTTTATTAGGAAATATTAACTAGTTAGTGAAAAAACTATGATCATATGTTCCATCAAAATGAGTCGATTGATTTCCTACTTCATCTTCCTGATTATACTTGTGTAATACTATGTATTTTTTTTTTAGGGCTCTGAATAATTGTAACAGTTTAAATGTGGAAAATGCCTATCTATACTACTTATTTTCTTAAGCTTTGGAGTTAACACAAAGCCCTAACACAGTGCAATAATTAGTAGAAGGCTTTCAGAAAATGTATGTGAAGAAAGTAATTGATTGAGACTCAATTTTCACAACTCTCAGATAAGTTTCTTTAGAAATTTACATTTCCTGTATATCTTGCAGAAAAAAATTTCTGCCTTCCTGAAAATCCTGAAGGCTAAATTGTCTTAGCTCTTTTCAAGTATAAAAAGACTCTTCTCTTTGAATATTTATTTTAAAGGCTTGTTCTATGGATATGAGGTAGAAGGCAGGACTCGACTCTGGAGGCAGGGCTCAGACACTGGACCAGATTGAGGACTGCTAAAACAGTGTCAGGGCAGAAGCAGCTTTCCATAAGACACGGTCACCAGTGCTTTTTACTATCACCATGGTAATGGCATGTTAGTTTACCACTGACGCAGCAACACCTGGGAGTTCTATGGCAAGGATCCCACAACACAGAAGTTACCGCCCTTTTCCTAAACATTTCTACATAAGCCATCCCTTAATCTGCATGTAATTAAAAGTAGGTATAAAAATGACTGCAGAACGACTGGGCATGGTGGCTCACACCTATAATCCCAGCAGTTTGGGAGGCTGAGGTGGGTGGATCACCTGAGGTCAGGAGTTCTAGACCAGCCTGGCCAACACAGTGAAACCCCATCTCTACTAAAAATACAAAAATTAGTTGGGCGTGGTGGCAGGTGCCTATAATCCCAGCTACTCAGCGGGCTGAGGCAGGAGAATCACTTGAACCCAGGAGGCGGATGTTGCAGTGAGCCAAGATGGCACCATCACACTCAAGCTTGAAGAACCAAAGCGAGACTATCTCAAAACAAACAAAAAAAATGACTGCAGAACTTCCCTGAGCTTCTACTCTCAGCACACTGCCTATGGGGTAGCCTTGTTCTGCAGGAGCAGTCACGCAGCTGTGATGCTGCCTAGCTGTAACATCCCTGGAGCTGGAACACTGCCGCTTCAATAAAGCTGTTTTCTTCTTTCATCACCTCACCCTTGAATTCTTTCCCGGATGAAGCAAAGAACCCTCTTAGACTAAGCCCCAATTTGGGGTTTGCCTGCCCTGCAACAAATTTCACACAGATGTGAAAATTTTCGCTTAGCCTTTTCCAGTCTAATACACTTTAAAAGTATATTTCATACAATTGTATTAATTTTTGCATATTTTGTACATCATGATTTTGACAAAGTTAGTGAAAGACTAACTTTCCATAGACTTTTAGTTTGCATTCATTTTGAATAATTTGATAGTTTTAGTATGTCTTTAAGCAACCACTGTTGAAATTGTAGGTATTTAAAAGGATGAAACCAATTAAATTATTTTTACTATTTAAGAAATTTAAATAATTATATTGCTGAATTCAAACATTTTATAAACACATGAACTAAATGAATAATACATACAATCATTTTCTACAACTATTTTAGTATGTAGTGTATAAAAATGGGAGTCACTTTTGTATCTAAGTGTATCTTATTTCCTCAAAACTTGAGGGGTGTTTTTAAATGTCAAGAATTTAAGAGACTGAGCCCCTTCATAAACATACAATTGAAGTCAGGCTTAGCAAAAGCACAGCAGGACAAAAACAATTAGTTCTATATAATCATCTCCGTCTGCTACATGTAAATCACCAGCTTCCTGATCATACACCTACTGAAAACTAAATGAGGTGCAGAATGTGGCCAGCAACTGATCCTGAGGGATGAATTGGTGGGGGAAATTAAAACAGCTGGAGACTATTCACATTGACGCTGGTATCTGTCCAATGTTTCTGCTTGAGTGATTACAAAACAAAGTACTAAAGTATTTTACATCTCTTCATTAGCTAATCTAATAGCAAGTCATGTTTCTAGCAGAATATCCTATTGGTGGAGTTTTTAAAATAGTTTATTAGGGAAAGATGCTTTCCCTAATTATTTTGAAGGGTTTTTTCCTCAGAAGACCTCTGTGTTTTCCTCTTAAAGAATTTTAACGTTATTATAGGCCATATTTCATTTCTGAATATATTATTTAAACAATTTCCATAGACTTTTAGTAGCTTATTTTTGTAATTTCTTTCTGTTCAAATTATCTAATAATATGCTATAAGGGAGTTGGCTAATGGCAAGATATGGCATAATAATTGTAAATGAAAAATAAAAACCCACTGACTGAATGGACCGCCTTGTGGTCAAGGAGACCCCAGTAAAAGCTTAAAACTGGGTTTTTAGCCATGATGGGATAAGAGATCAGACATGCCTAAACTGATCAGCGATAATATTAAAATAGAGATCATAAGACTGACAGAATAGACTCTTTGTAGGAATGAGATATCAAATTATAAACAGGACCTAAGGCCATGCCAGGCAAGGGTTAAGGCAGGCGCCCCTACACTTAAAGAATAAACTATGTTCTAACCGCCAAAAAGTTTTTATTTCCCTCTAGCAACTAAACATTTCTCAAGATCAGCAATATTAAAACACTCACAACTCATTCAGCTCATAGACACTGGCTAACTAAACTCCTGTTCCACTAGCCATAACTACAGCTTGACTAGACAAGCAACAGATTTCAGTAACTTTCTCCTGATAAGAAGACAACCAACCACGGACTAGTCTTGGCTGGTTCACAGAGGCGGTGCACTTGTATAACTTCGTGTCCTACAAAGACCTTTTGACGTATAGGGTCTAATTGTAATACATTTAAATGATAAGTCTCCACTCCTAAGTGAACATGGTTCATATGTTATACATATGTTTAATATGCATGATTCAGGACCACCTTCAAGAATATCCACAGTTCCTGCTCCAGCCCACTAAATATGTATGTTTAGCCAAGCTGTTCCACATAGTACTCCTCCTCAACCCCTGCTCCTTCGAGGTGATTGTCCCTGGTCTCAGCCTGTTGGATGGCCACCTTGCAGGCTATAATATTTTGTACAAAATAAAGTCTTCTCTTTTTTCCAAATTTGTAGATATTGTGGGCTGTTTTTTCCAGTTAACACTATGTTTAGATATTGTCAAGGCATTTTTAATCTCCAAATTGTATTTTAGAACTTTTGAAAAACAAAGTAACCACTACCTCTTTGCTAACGATTTTAGAAAAGGTACATGTTTGATAGATTAGGACAATTAATATTTGAGAAGATGTACAGTCATCAGATTGAGTTCTAGATATTAATTAGCAAAGTTCATGATTTTTTTTCTTTAATCCAACCCCAGCTTACATTTCAGTAGTCTTGTCATTGTTTGATCTTTTTTTTTTCCCTGAGGTAACAGTGTCCTTAATGCATATTCATTTCCTTTTTGGTAAGTTACACTGTCATTTTTTGGCATTTACAAATATTGATAGACTAATTCACATAAATTTTAAAGGGAGGAAAATCTTTAATGTGTTCCCTATCATCTAGTGAAGAGGCCTACTCCAGAATATCATTCGCAAAATTTTTAACTTTGTTAAGTCTATATTTAGTGTTAAAACATTGAAGTCATTTTTTTTCAAGTTGCAACCATTATTTATTTTCACTTGTGCATTTTATTTTCATTATAAAGATAGTGATTTTTTAATATTTCAATTGTTTTGTAGGCCACTTAATAATATATGTGGACTCTTGTGGACTCTTTAAAATCCTCCTAAAAGATACATTTTTAAAAATGATGTTGTAAACAACAGGTATAAACTTATTTTTGAATGAGACAGGGACTTTTCTGGGAGCCTAGAAATAGTATTCACATTGTGGCTTAATGAATAAGCCTTCAGTCAAAGCTTAAACCACTTAATCCAAATAGATTAGATTTATCTGATATTAAATAAGTGGTTTTACGTATTTGTCAAGTATAGTCCAATTAATCAATGTAAATATGGCGTTTCTAATGATTACAGTATATATCTATCTTCACAAGTGTTAGTAGTAGTTTTGATTAAAATTTGCTTTATTACACTGATTTTGATAATTGATAGTTTGAGATAAGTTGTAGCTGATTTTTATGTTAGCCTAGAATTTCCTGAACTATTGTATTAATATTAAATTAGGTTATAGTTTGAAATAATACAGACAATAATCAGGTCCTTCAAAGATCTAAGGGGAAGTTTTAATGATTGTAACTTAACTTATAAAGATAGTAGAGTAAGATACTATTTATCATGATTACCCAATATGTGTGTGGCTCAAAATATTGAGTTTTCACATTGGACAAATTTAAAAGTCATTGTTGACTAAAACATTAGATGCAGCTTTCAAACTTCAATGCTGCTTTCATATTCGTATTTTCAAATTCTATCATTTAATAGCAAACAAAAAGGAATAAAAATAGACACTATTTGTTATTGCCCTGAATACCAAAAGATTTCTTGTCCTAAGACTAATATACCATTAATATCAATTAAGTATCTTTTAACTTTCTTATATTTATTATATGGCCTATGTTTTAAAAAGTTTATGGTAGTAACATGTCATATAGGATTTGACTAAAACTGATTTTTATGCTCATAATCAGTAAAACTTAAAGGAAGCATTTGAGGAAATATAAAATGTTTGAACTAGTATATGACTATATTATTTTATACTGCTAAGAAAATAACCTGTGGTATTAAATTTGAAATATAAAGATAATTTTACCAAATCTAAGAAGTAAATGAGAAACTATCAAGGTAATGCAGAATATTGTCTAAAATCAAAAGCTTCTCTACATTCCTAAAGTTATTTACTTAGACTCTATTTTCTTTCTATTCCTTACAACTTACCTAATCATATTTGAAGATGCCTACATTTTTTTTTTTTTTTTATACAAGAATGTTTATGGCAGCTCTAATCAAGAGTATGAAACTGAAAACAATTATCGATAGGATTACAATAAAAAAACTTTGGTATATTCATACAGTTGAATACTATTCAGAAAAAAAATGATAAACTAAAAATAAGTACAACAACACTGATGAATTTTAAAATATGTACATTAAGCAAGAGAGGCCAGAAACAAGAACATATACATAAAAGCATATATGTGTTTTGTGATTTCATTTACATACAGTTTTAGAAACGCCTATGTCAATAAAAATCAGATCACTGGTTACTTGGAGAAGAGGGAAGGTTTTGTCACCATGGTAGTGTTCTACGTCTTTCTTCAATGGAAGATTGTTCCATGGTTGTATACATTTATCAAAAAATATTGACCAGTCACTCAATAGCTGTGCATTTTATTGTATATAAGGAATACCTCAATACATTTAAGTAAATTTTAATGGGTACCAACATGTGTATTCAGGGAAGCATCATTCCCTTCTTTGCCATCTCACCCCTTGTAATAGGTGGCTTTAAAGAAAAATTTCTAGTTTTTCTTTCCTGTTATTCTAAAACAACATCAGCAGCAACAACAACAACAACAACAAAATAGATTATTGATTACTCATGGTGAGGGTTGGTAGTAGTAATTTACAAGACAAGAAAAACTACATTGAATATGCTTGAAGAACAACTATCACTGTACGAAATACAGTATTTTCTCTGTCCTGGCTAGATTGAAGTCCTACATTTTAAAAATGAGTCATTTCTAATTCCCTTACTTTAAGCTTCTATCAGTACAACTGAAGAAAAATAAATAAAATTAAGATACATCTTTATGAAAGGAGGTTTTTTTAATCTAATTGTACATAATGTTGGCACAAAATTTCTATTGTAATAAAATAATATGTACCTAACAAAAACTGTAGAGTTCCTTAACCCACGACTTCTTAAATATATCAAATATTTATTGAAAATAGGAAAGCAAAATTTTGGAATAAAATGCATACATAAAAATGTATCCATGCTTACATATACTGTCTGAAAATAATCTTGAGTTGCATTGTGTCTGTTAAAGTGGGGATGGTAAGGCCCTCTCCTTGGGTTGCTGAGGGAATGGCTTCTGATCTGGTTCTCGCTGCCTCCACCTGTCCTTGTGTAGTTTGTTCTGCAGATACTTCTGTTTACTGTGTCCTTCCTCCCATCTGCCATATTTTGGGCCATATGTGTTTGTTTGTATACCTTATTTTAGTTTGTATTTTGCATTTACAATTGCTCATATTTCACCTTAAGTGTGATTTTATTTACAAATTGCATCCTGTACTACAAATTTTGTAAAATATTTTCCCATTTAGCATCATAACAATAAGTTGTCTTTTATCTTCATATTTGATGCTATAATTCTCTCTCTTTTCAGCTTGTGTTCTTTAGATCCTCATCACTGTTTAGTGCTTATTATGCATATAAAAATAAATTATAAGCTTTTCAGGGAGGATGAATAAATCACCTTAAAAAGGATTTCTCTATATTGCAATGCCATTCCTCTTATACTTGAATGATCTATCTTTTTTTTTTTTTAATTCATTTATTATTATTATACTTTAAGTTGTAGGGTACATGTGCATAACGTGCAGGTTTGTTACATATGTATACTTGTGCCATGTTGGTCTGCTGCACCCATCAACTCGTCATTTACATCAGGTATAACTCCCAATGCAATCCCTCCCCCCTCCCCCCTCCCCATGATAGGCCCCGGTGTGTGATGTTCCCCTTCCTGAGTCCAAGTGATCTCATTGTTCAGTTCCCACCTATGAGTGAGAACATGCGGTGTTTGGTTTTCTGTTCTTGTGATAGTTTGCTAAGAATGATGGTTTCCAGCTGCAACCATGTCCCTACAAAGGACGCAAACTCATCCTTTTTTATGGCTGCATAGTATTCCATGGTGTATATGTGCCACATTTTCTTAATCCAATCTGTCACTGATGGACATTTGGGTTGATTCCAAGTCTTTGCTATTGTGAATAGTGCTGCAATAAACATACGTGTGCATGTGTCTTTATAGCAGCATAATTTATAATCCTTTGGGTATATCCCCAGTAATGGGATGGCTGGGTCATATGGTACATCTAGTTCTAGATCCTTGAGGAATCGCCATACTGTCTTCCATAATGGTTGAACTAGTTTACAATCCCACCAACAGTGTAAAAGTGTTCCTATTTCTCCACATCCTCTCCAGCACCTGTTGTTTCCTGACTTTTTAATGATTGCCATTCTAACTGGTGTGAGATGGTATCTCATTGTGGTTTTGATTTGCATTTCTCTGATGGCCAGTGATGATGAGCATTTTTTCATGTGTCTGTTGGCTGTGTGAAGGTCTTCTTTTGAGAAATGTCTGTTCATATCCTTTGCCCACTTTTTGATGGGGTTGTTTGTTTTTTTCTTGTAAATTTGTTTGAGTTCTTTGTAGGTTCTGGATATTAGCCCTTTGTCAGATGAGTAGATTGCAAAAATTTTCTCCCATTCTGTAGGTTGCCTGTTCACTCTGATGGTAGTTTCTTTTGCGTGCAGAAGCTCTTTAGTTTAATTAGATCCCATTTGTCAATTTTAGCTTTTGCTGCCGTTGCTTTTGGTGTTTTAGACATGAAGTCTTTGCCCATGCCTATGTCCTGAATGGTACTTCCTAGGTTTTCCTCTAGGATTTTTATGGTATTAGGTCTAACATTTAAGTCTCTAATCCATCTTGAATTAATTTTCGTATAAGGAGTAAGGAAAGGATCCAGTTTCAGCTTTCTACTTATGGCTAGCCAATTTTCCCAGCACCATTTATTAAATAGGGAATCCTTTCCCCATTTCTTGTTTCTCTCAGGTTTGTCAAAGATCAGATGGCTGTAGATGTGTGGTATTATTTCTGAGGACTCTGTTCTGTTCCATTGGTCTATATCTCTGTTTTGGTACCAGTACCATGCTGTTTTGGTTACTGTAGCCTTGTAGTATAGTTTGAAGTCAGGTAGCGTGATGCCTCCAGCTTTGTTCTTTTGACTTAGGATTGTCTTGGAGATGCGGGCTCTTTTTTGGTTCCATATGAACTTTAAAGCAGTTTTTTCCAATTCTGTGAAGAAACTCATTGGTAGCTTGATGGGGATGGCATTGAATCTATAAATTACCTTGGGCAGTATGGCCATTTTCACGATATTGATTCTTCCTATCCATGAGCATGGTATGTTCTTCCATTTGTTTGTGTCCTCTTTGATTTCACTGAGCAGTGGTTTGTAGTTCTCCTTGAAGAGGTCCTTTACATCCCTTGTAAGTTGGATTCCTAGGTATTTGATTCTCTTTGAAGCAATTGTGAATGGAAGTTCATTCATGATTTGGCTCTGTGTTTGTCTGTTATTGGTGTATAAGAATGCTTGTGATTTTTGCACATTAATTTTGTATCCTGAGACTTTGCTGAAGTTGCTTATCAGCTTAAGGAGATTTTGGGCTGAGACAATGGGGTTTTCTAAATATACAATCATGTCATCTGCAAACAGGGACAATTTGACTTCTTCTTTTCCTAACTGAATACCCCTGATTTCTTTCTCTTGCCTAATTGCCCTAGCCAGAACTTCCAACACTATGTTGAATAGGAGTGGTGAGAGAGGGCATCCCTGTCTTGTGCCAGTTTTCAAAGGGAATTTTTCCAGTTTTTGCCCATTCAGTATGATATTGGCTGTGGGTTTGTCATAAATAGCTCTTATTATTTTGAGGTACGTTCCATCAATACCGAATTTATTGAGTGTTTTTAGCATGAAGGGCTGTTGAATTTTGTCAAAAGCCTTTTCTGCATCTATTGAGATAATCATGTGGTTCTTGTCTTTGGTTCTGTTTATATGCTGGATTATGTTTATTGATTTGCGAATGTTGAACCAGCCTTGCATCCCAGGGATGAAGCCCACTTGATCATGGTGGATAAGCTTTTTGATGTGTTGTTGAATCCGGTTTGCCAGTATTTTATTGAGGATTTTTGCATCGATGTTCATCAGGGATATTGGTCTAAAATTCTCTTTTTTTGTTGTGTCTCTGCCAGGCTTTGGTATCAGGATGATGTTGGCCTCATAAAATGAGTTCGGGAGGATTCCCTCTTTTTCTATTGATTGGAATAGTTTCAGAAGGAATGGTACCAACTCCTCCTTATACCTCTGGTAGAATTCAGCTGTGAATCCATCTGGTCCTGGACTTTTTTTGGTTGGTAGGCTATTAATTATTGCCTCAATTTCAGAGCCTACTATTGGTCTATTCAGGGATTCAACTTCTTCCTGGTTTAGTCTTGGAAGAGTGTAAGTGTCCAGGAAATTATCCATTTCTTCTAGGTTTTCCAGTTTATTTGCGTAGAGGTGTTTATAGTATTCTCTGATGGTAGTTTGTATTTCTGTGGGGTTGGTGGTGATATCCCCTTTATCATTTTTAATTGCGTCGATTTGATTCTTCTCTCTTTTCTTCTTTATTAGTCTTGCTAGTGGTCTGTCAATTTTGTTGATCTTTTAAAAAAACCAACTCCTGGTTTCATTGATTTTTTGGAGGGTTTTTTGTGTCTCTATCTCCTTCAGTTCTGCTCTGATCTTAGTTATTTCTTGCCTTCTGCTAGCTTTGGAATGTGTTTGCTCTTGCTTCTCTAGTTCTTTTAATTGCGATGTTAGAGTGTCAATTTTTGATCTTTCCTGCTTTCTCTTGTGGGCATTTAGTGCTATAAATTTCCCTCTACACACTGCTTTAAATGTGTCCCAGAGATTCTGGTATGCTGTATCTTTGTTCTCATTGGTTTCAAAGAACATCTTTATTTCTGCCTTCATTTCGTTATGTACCCAGTAGTCATTCAGGAGCAGGTTGTTCAGTTTCCATGTAGTTGAGCGGTTTTGATTGAGTTTCTTAGTCCTGAGTTCTAGTTTGATTGCACTGTGGTCTGAGAGACAGTTTGTTATAATTTCTGTTCTTGTACATTTGCTGAGGAGTGCTTTACTTCCAATTATATGGTCAATTTTGGAGTAAGTATGATGTGGTGCTGAGAAGAATGTATATTTTGTTGATTTGGGGTGGAGAGTTCTATAGATGTCTATTAGGTCTGCTTGCTGCAGAGATGAGTTCAATTCCTGGATATCCTTGTTAACTTTCTGTCTTGTTGATCTGTCTAATGTTGACAGTGGAGTGTTGAAGTCTCCCATTATTATTGTATGGGAGTCTACGTCTCTTTGTAAGTCTCTAAGGACTTGCTTTATGAATCTGGGTGCTCCTGTATTGGGTGCATATATATTTAGGAGAGTTAGCTCTTCCTGTTGAATTGATCCCTTTACCATTATGTAATGGCCTTCTTTGTCTCTTTTGATCTTTGATGGTTTAAAGTCTGTTTTATCAGAGACTAGTATTGCAACCCCCGCTTTTTTTTGTTCTCCATTTGCTTGGTAAATCTTCCTCCATCCCTTTATTTTGAGCCTATGTATGTCTCTGCGTGTGAGATGGGTCTCCTGAATACAGCAGACTGATGGGTCTTGACTCTTTATCCAGTTTGCCAGTCTGTGTCTTTTCATTGGAGCATTTAGTCCATTTACATTTAAGGTTAAGATTGTTATGTGTGAACTTGATCCTGCCATTATGATATTAACTGGTTATTTTGCTCGTTAGTTGATGCAGTTTCTTCCTAGCCTCGATGGTCTTTACATTTTGGCATGTTTTTGCAATGGCTGGTACCGGTTGTTCCTTTCCATGTTGAGTGCTTCCTTCAGGGTCTCTTGTAAGGCAGGCCTAGTGGTGACAAAATCTCTAAGCATTTGCTTATCTGTAAAGGATTTTATTTCTCCTTCACTTATGAAACTTAGTTTGGCTGGATATGAAATTCTGGGTTGAAAATTCTTTTCTTTAAGAATGTTGAATATTGGCCCCCACTCTCTTCTGGCTTGGAGAGTTTCTGCCGAGAGATCTGCTGTGAGTCTGATGGGCTTCCCTTTGTGGGTAACCCAACCTTTCTCTCTGGCTGCCCTTAAGATTTTTTCCTTCATTTCAACTTTGGTGAATCTGGCAATTATGTGTCTTGGAGTTGCTCTTCTCGAGGAGTATCTTTGTGGCGTTCTCTGTATTTCCTGGATTTGAATGTTGGCCTGCCCTACTAGGTTGGGGAAGTTCTCCTGGATGATATCCTGAAGAGTGTTTTCCAACTTGGTTCCATTTTCCCCCTCACTTTCAGGCACCCCAATCAGACGTAGATTTGGTCTTTTTACATAATCCCATACTTCTTGCAGGCTTTGTTCATTTCTTTTTCTTCTTTTTTCTTTTGGTTTCTCTTCTCGCTTCATTTCATTCATTTGATCCTCAATCGCTGATACTCTTTCTTCCAGTTGATCGAGTCGGTTACTGAAGCTTGTGCATTTGTCACGTATTTCTCGTGTCATGGTTTTCATCTCTTTCATTTTGTTTATGACCTTCTCTGCATTAATTACTCTAGCCGTCAATTCTTCCACTTTTTTTTCAAGATTTTTAGTTTCTTTGCGCTGGGTACGTAATTCCTCCTTTAGCTCTGAGAAATTTGATGGACTGAAGCCTTCTTCTCTCATCTCGTCAAAGTCATTCTCCGTCCAGCTTTGATCCGTTGCTGGCGATGAGCTGCGCTCCTTTGCCGGGGGAGATGCGCTCTTGTTTTTTGAATTTCCAGCTTTTCTGCCCTGCTTTTTCCCCATCTTTGTGGTTTTATCTGCCTCTGGTCTTTGATGATGGTGATGTACTGATGGGGTTTTGGTGTAGGTGTCCTTCCTGTTTGATAGTTTTCCTTCTAACAGTCAGGACCCTCAGCTGTAGGTCTGTTGGAGATTGCTTGAGGTCCACTCCAGACCCTGTTTGCCTGGGTATCAGCAGCAGAGGCTGCAGAAGATAGAATATTTCTGAACAGCGAGTGTACCTGTCTGATTCTTGCTTTGGAAGCTTCCTCTCAGGGGTGTACTCCACCCTGTGAGGTGTGGGGTGTCAGACTGCCCCTAGTGGGGGATGTCTCCCAGTTAGGCTACTCAGGGGTCAGGGACCCACTTGAGCAGACAGTCTGTCCCTTCTCAGATCTCAGCCTCCGTGTTGGGAGATCCACTGCTCTCTTCAAAGCTGTCAGACAGAGTCGTTTGCGTCTGCAGAGGTTTCTGCTGCTTTGTTGTTGTTGTTGTTGTTGTTGTGTAGCTGTGCCCTGTCCCCAGAGGTGGAGTCTACAGAGACAGGCAGGTTTCCTTGAGCTGCTGTGAGCTCCACCCAGTTGGAGCTTCCCAGCAGCTTTGTTTACCTACTTAAGCCTCTGCAATGGCGGGCGCCCCTCCCCCAGCCTCGCTGCTGCCTTGCCGGTAGATCACAGACTGCTGTGCTAGCAATGAGGGAGGCTCCGTGGGCGTGGGACCCTCCCGGCCAGGTGTGGGATATGATCTCCTGGTGTGCCTGTTTGCTTAAAGCGCAATATTGGGGTGGGAGTTACCCGATTTTCCAGGTATTGTGTGTCTCAGTTCCCCTGGCTAGGAAAAGGGATTCCCTTCCCCCCCTTGCGCTTCCCAGGTGAGGCGATGCCTCGCCCTGCTTCAGCTCTCGCTGGTGGGGCTGCAGCAGCTGACCAGCACTGATCATCCGGCACTCCCCAGTGAGATGAACCCAGTACCTCAGTTGAAAATGCAGAAATCATGGGTCTTCTGTGTCGCTCGCGCTGGGAGTTGGAGACTGGAGCTGTTCCTATTCGGCCATCTTGCTCCGCCCATTTTGTTAACTAAAATAGTAATAGAAACTCTACCTGACAATATTATCATTTTATTTATTAGTCCTGCTTTCACACTTTCACTTTAGTAATCAAATGCACTAACAAAAAGATTTGCCTTCTGAGAATATGAATTTCTTCTACTTTGAAAAGTTGTATAATAACTGCTTAGATAGAAGGTGTTATGAATTAAATTATGTACCTTCAAAATTCATATGCTGAACCCCTAATCTCAAGTGTGACTGTATCTGAAGATAAGGCCTTCAAAATGATAATTAAGATAAAATAAGAGCTGGGCACAACTGACAGAACCAACATCCTTACAGGAGGAAGAGACACACATCAGAGATCTCCCTGTCTTCACATGTTTAAAGAGAAGAGAGCCCTGTGAGAACAAAGCAAGAAGGTTGCCATCTAGAAGCCAGAAAGACGTGTATGACCAGAAACAAACCCTGGCAGCACCCTAATTTGTACTTCAGTCTCCAGAGCTGTGAAAAAATAAATTGATGTTATTTAAGCCACACAGTCTGTGGTACTCTGTTATGGTAGCCTGAGCTGACTAATTCAGAGGGTGTGTATGAATGAGAAGGTGTTTATAAATTTCTAGGCAATGCTTGATATATAAGATCAATGAGACCAGATGTGGTGGCTCACACCTGTAATCCCAGCACTTTGAGAGGCCAAGGTGGGCAGATCACAAGGTCAGGAGATCAAGACCATCCTGACTAACACGGTGAAACCCCGTCTCTACTAAAAACACAAAAAATTAGCCGGGCGTGGTGGCGAGCACGTGTAGTCCCAGCTACTTGGAGGCTGAGGCAGGAGAATGCTGTGAACCCAAGAGGTGGAGGTTGCAGTGAGCCAAAATCACACCACTGCACTCCAGCCTGGGCAAGAGAGCGAGACTCCATCAAAAAATAAATAAATAAATAAATAAATAAATAAATAAATAAATAAATATTGCATTACTGGTCCTGAAAGTTAATCCATCTAAATACATTGTGTGATGAAATATACAAACTTTATTGCACATCTTCATACTAAAGCTTTGCAAATGTATTTTAATAAAGAAAATGAGGTACAAGAAGTCCTAATAAGAACAATCAGAAAACAAAACAAAAACAAAAAATAAAAAGCATCCAAATTGAAAAGGAAAAAGTAAAATTATCAGTTTATAAATAACATTATCCCATATGTAGAAAACCACACACACTAAAACGCTGCCAGACCTAATAAATAAATTAAACAAAGTAGCGGTGTATTAGTCCGTTCTCACACTGCTATAAAGAATTGCCTGAGACTGGATAATATAAAGGAAAGAGATTTAATTGACTCACAGTTACCCATGGTTGGGGAGGCCTCAGGAAACTTGCAATCATGTTGGAAGGGGAAGGGGAAGTAAGGATCTTGTTCACAAAGCAGCAGTAGAAAAAGGAGAGAAAACCACCAGTTATAAAACCATCATATCTTGTAGGAACTCACTATGACAAGAACAGCATGGGAGAAAGAAAACAGCCCTCATGATCCAATCACCTCCCACCAGGTCCCTCCCTCAACATGTAGGGATACAGTTCAGATGAGATTTGGGGGGGAACATAAAGTCAAGCCATATCATTACACCACTGGCCCCTCCTAAATGTCATGTTCTCACATATTAATCATATATCAGTCACAAAATTATGCCTTTCTAACAGTCTGACAAAGTCTTAACTCATTTCAGCATTAACTCATTTCATCAAAAGTCCAAGTCCAAAGTCTCATCAGAGACAAAGTAAGTCCCTTCTGCCTATGAGCCTGTAACATCAAAAGCAAGTTACGTGCTTTCAAGACACAATGGGGTTATAGGCATTGGATAAATGCTCCCATTCCAAACGGAGAAAATAACCAAAGCAAAGGGGGTACAGACCTTATCAAGCTGAAAATCCAGCAGGGCAGTCATTAAACCTTGAAGCTCCAAAATAGTCTTCTTTGACTCCATGTCTCACATCCAGGGTATGCTGATGGAAAAGATGGGCACCTAAGGCCTTGGGCAGCTCAGCCCTATGGCTTTGCAGGGTTCAGTCACCATGGCTGCTCTGACAGGCTAGTGTTGAGTGCCTGCAATTTTTCCAGGCACATGGTGCAAGCTGTTGGTGGATCTACTATTCTGGGGTCTGGAGGATGGTGGCCCTCTTCTCACAGCTCCACTAGGCAGTGTCCAGTGGGGACTGTGTGTGAAGGCTCCAACCCCACATTTCCTTTCTGCACTGCCCTAGCAGAGGTTCTCCATGAGGGCCCTGCCCCTGCAGCAGACCTCTGTCTGGACATCCAGGCATTTCCATATATCCTGTGAAATCTAGGCAGAGATTCATAAAGCTCAGCCCCTCTTCTGCACACCCTCAGACCCAACACCACATGGAAGCCACGAGGCTTGGGGCTTGCACCCTCTGAAGCAATGGCCTAAGCTGTAACTAAGCCCTTTTTAGCCACAGTTGGAGCTTTAGTGGCTGAGATGCAAAGCTTCGCAGAGCAGTGGGACCCTGGGGCCAGTCCATGAAATAATGTATCCCTCGTAGGCCTCCAGGCCAGTGATGGGAGGGATTGCCTTGAAGATCTCTGAAATGCCCTCAAGAATTTTTCCTCACTGTCTTGGTTATTAGCCTTCAACTCTTCATTATTTATGCAAACTTCTGCCGGTGGCTTGAATTTATCCCATAAAATGTTTTTTTCTTTTGTATTACATGGTCAGGGTGGAAATTTTCCAAACTTTTACACTCTGCTTCCTTTTTAAACATAACTTCCCATTTCAAATCATTTATCTCAAGTTCAAAGTTCCACAGATCTCTAGGGCAGCAGTAAAATGTCGCTAGTCTCTTTGCTAAGTCATAGCAAGAATGACCTTTGCTCTAGTTCCCAATGATTTTCTCATCTCTATTTGAGATCATCTCAGCCTAGACTTCATTGTCCATATCACTATCAGCATTTTTGTCAGAGCCATTCAACAAGTCTCTAGGAAGTTCCAAACTTCCCTGTATTTTCCTGTCTTCTTCTGAGCCCCCTAAACCACTCCAACCTTTGTCTATGACCCAGGTCTAAAGTCACTTTCACATTTTTAGCTTATCATTATAGCAGTACCCCACTCTACTGGTATCGATTTTCTGTGTTAGTTCATTCTCACACTACTATAAAGAAATGCCTGAGACTGGGTTACTTATAAAAGAAAGAGCTTAAATTGACTTACAGTTCTGCATGGCTGGGGAAGCCTCAGAAAACTTATAATCATAGTGGAAGGTGAATGGGAGCAGGCACCTTCTTCATAAGATTACAGGAGGAAGGAGAGAGAGAAAACGATGACTCATAAACTAATCAGATCTTGTGAGAACTCACTCATTCACTATCTTAAGAACAACATAAGGGAAACTGCCCTCATGACCCAATCACCTCCCACCAGGTCCCTCCTTTGACATGCAACGATTATAGGTCAGATGAGATTAGGGTGGGGACACAGAGACAAACCATATCAAGTGGTTTACACGATCAATAAATGAAAGTCAGTTGTATTTATTCAGATCAATAACAGTCTATTTTTAAAAAAGGAAATCAGGAAAATAATTTGACAATAGCATTAAAAAGAATAAAATTTCAGAATCAATTTAATCAAAGAGGTAAAAGATATATTCATTGAAAACTAGAAATAATTGATGAAAAAAACTGAAGACATAAATAAATAGCAAGATACACTGCCTGTGTCCTGTGCTTTGGAAGAGGTAATTTTGCTAATTTTCCATGCTACTTAAAGTGATGATATAAAGTTTCAGTGGAATCCCTATCAAAATTTTCACAGAAACTAAAAAGAAAAAGCAATTCTAAAACTTGTAAGGTTCTAAAAAAGAGCACAAGTAACCAAAGCAATCATGAGAGATAAAAATAAAGTTTGGAGGCATCACACTACCTGACTTCAATATATACTATAAAGCTACAGTAACCAAATCAGCATTGTACTGACATAAAAATAGACACATATAACAATGAGACAAAGTAAAGAGCAAGGAAATAAATCCACACACTTATAGACTATTGATTTTCAACAAAAGTGCCAAGAACACATATTGGGGAATGAATAGTCTCCAATAAATGATACTGCAAAAACTAAATATCCACATGCAAAAAAGTAAAACTAAACCCCTATATCTCACCATATTAAAAAATCAACTCTAAATGGATTACAGACTTAAATAAAAGACCCAAAGCTCTAAAACAAATAGAAGAGATCATAGGGGAAACAGTTCATGACATTTTCCTGGGCAATGATGTTTTTGATAAGAACTCAAAAGCACAGGCAATAAAAGCAAAAAACAGAGAAAATAAGATTACTTCAAACTAAAAAGCTTCTGTACAAAAAAGGAAACAATGAACAGAGTAAAATATTTTATTTCTTTGGAACAAAACAAAATATTTGCAAACTATGCGTCTAATAAGAAGACATTCATAATATCCAGAACATATAAGGAACTCAAACAACTCAATAGCAAAACAAATAATTCAATTAGAAATGGGCAAATGACCTGAATAGACATTTTTCAAAAGAACACATAGAAATGATTAATAGTTTACATGAAAAAATGCTAAAAATCACTAATTACAAGGGAAATGCATATTAATCTCATGATTAATATCACATCATCCCCATTAGAATGGCTGTTATAGAAAAGACAAAAAATAACAAATGTTGGCATGGCTGTGGGGAAATGGGAAAACTTGTACACTCTTGGTGGGAATGTAAATTAGTGCAGCCATTTTGTAAACCATGTGGAGGTCTCTCAAAACATTAAAAATTGAACTACTAGATGATTTAGCCATCTCACTATTGGATATTTATAGAAAGGTAAGAAAATTCGTATGTCAAAGGGATATTTGCATTATCATGTTTACTGCAGAGCTATTAACAGTAGACAAGATATGAAATCAACCTACATGTCTATAGATGGATGGCCGGATAAAAACATTGTGGTATACACATGGACATGATGAAATATTACTCAACCATTAAAGAGCAACAAATCCTGCCACTTGGGACAATGTGGATGAACCAAGAAGACATTAATCTAAGTAGTATAATGAAGTTACAGAAATAATAATATTGCATGACCGCTCTTATATGTGGAATCTTAAAAAACATGAATACATAGAAATTGAAAGTGAAATGGTGGTTACCAGGGGCAGAGAGACGCAAGATACAGATCAAAACACATAAATTTTTAGTTATTTAAAATAAACAAGCCTAGCAATAGAATGTATAGAATTAGGACTATATTCAATAATATCAAATTATATAATGGAAATGTGCTAAGAGATTAGATTTTAGGTGCCCTACCACACACACACACACACAGACACACACACACACACACACACACACACGGGGTAACTATGTGGCAATAGGAATTTTAACATGCCTGACTGTAATAATCATTTTACTATTTATATGTACATTAAAACATTGTATTGTATGCCTTCAATATATAATAAAAATAAAAATAAATAAATAAACAGGCATATAAAAGAATAAAGGGAGGAAGAGTGAGGGAATGAGATAAATAGACAAGAGCTGCATCAGAGAGATGCTACACTGCTAGCTTTGAAACGGGAGGAATTAGGCATGAAGCCAGTGAATGCAAACAGCCTCCAGAACCTGGAAAATGTAGTAAATTAGAGTCTCCCTTGGAGCCATCAGAAAGGCATGCAGCCCTGCTGGCAACCTTGATTTTACCTCAAGAGACCAGTGTTGGATTTCTGACCTACAAAACCATAGGTAGTAAATTTGTGTTTTTGAACCATTAAAAGAAAAAAGAAAGATAAAGAGTAATGCAAAATACTGTACAAAACTGAACAGGAGTGATGGTGTATTTATAAAACAAATGGTTCAAAAATATAGCATGAGTAGAAAAGTGATGTAAGAACAACTGCAATAGAAAATTTTGAGGAAACAGAAGCAATTGTGTGTTACTTTGAATTGTTTATGTAAGTTTGATGCAAATATTTTCTTTCCTTCATATTATTTACCATTAGAGATAGAAAACTAAAGTAATTATTTTTTGCTTAACCAATATAACAAATAACTTCCTCATATTTAAGTGGAAACCATTATAATAGACTTTCAGATTAAACTTGCATTTGTAATATATCAACCTCAAGTCAATGTTAAAAATGATTTTATTATCTTACAGAAAAATATCAGATTACCAGGGAAGTCAAATAGGAAATATTTCATTATGATATGTGATTCTGGTGCCAGGAGCCCTGCGTGGGACTTCTGTGTGGCTGCATTCCCATGGTCTCCATCTTCCAGCTCCAAGCTCTCAGACAGCAGTTAGTGTACAAACAGCAGCTGTCGCAGCACCGAGTGTGGCATGTGCTTTTGAGCAGACCCAGGGGCTGCAAGTGCTGCAGGGCTGCCGGGAACCACCCCCTACCCCAACCCTATGCCCTGCGATCTTATGGGTGGCCAGTGGTGGTCTATTCCTGAAAGTGCCGTGTTAAAATCTCCAATGTTCTTCTGTGAACTGGAGCACGCTAGAAGGCTCCGCCGTGCAAATGCCAGCTTCAGCAATCTGTACGAGGCCACATTCAGTAACACGACCTCCTACCTGAAGACAAAAGAAGAGACTGCAGCAGCTCCTGGAGAAGCAGCCACAGAAGAGGAGTCCCCCACCTGTGCCCAAGGGAAAGACCAAGAAAATGAGGTCGGGGAAGGGGGTCTTGAGTTGCTGATCTTGGCTGCTGTTGGTACCTCTCACACTTGAAATAGCAAAAGCAGTTTTCACTTGTTCCCTCTGCATCCTGGCATCTCCTTTTAGGCCAACAGGACATTCTCCTGGGCTCTAGAACATTCCACATCACTGAGCACAGGCTCTTGCCTGGTGCCTGTGTCCCCTTCTGATTGAAGGGAAGTCATGCAGGGCACTAGTTCAACTGAAGGGACGCCAGGGCCTAGGGGAAGCGCTTGATGCATTTTATCTGCATGTTGGAGGCAATCTGGAAACCTGCCGCTGTTCATTTTCTGCTATTCCCGTAACGCCCATCATGCCTGGCATCCTCCTCCTCCAGGGAAGGTCTATAGGCAGGCGTTTGGCAGCAGCATGATGCACGTTTTCATATTGCTCCTGCCCTCTCACCTTCCAGGTGATGTGCTGCCCTGCCTGGAAGCAGCCATTGGCCATGGGGACTGTTGAAACTCAAATAAAAGTAAATCTCTGGACCTCCCAGTCCGGCCAGGCTGCCTGTGTTTAGGGGCTGCACATGGTGAGTGACTTCCGCCTGAGAACTGCAGAAACAGGTTTCTGGTGTTGCAGGGAGATTTGTTGGGCAGCGCTGATGCAGAAGGTGAACTTGTTTCAGCAAGTGTGAGGACATGGGCTCTGGCTGGAAACCCAGATTTACAGGGAAATGATCGAGGATGTCGTTCATGTTTATTTGTTTGATTTGACCTTTGCACACGCTGCAGAGCAGCAGGGGTGTCTGAATTCCAATCACCTATCAATAAGGATGAGCTTTTGCAACTTTCTGGAAATCTTTAGCAGCAACATGTGGAACTAGCCTCAAAATATATCAAGCAAAGCAAAATGAAAACATTTTTAAAAGTTAAAATTGCTTTTTAAAATTTTTATATTAAAGAAATAAATATGATCGATAAAGATCAAACTTTAAAACACCGGGTAAAATTATTTTTATACAAGTATACTCTCATACAGTCTAGCCGTACCTTGGATTGAGATTTAATGCAAGAAGTACTTTCTATGAAAAATGTAACTTAGGACAAACATTAAACCCACTTAGAAACAGTAATGAAGTAATGAATTTACTGACTTTTTAAAGCATTAGTTTAAGCACAGTAAGTCTTCTTTTTAAATCTCATGTTAAAATTAGGAGAAGAGATGACAAAACCTTAGAAACAGGAAAATGAACTCTCCCCCTTTAGTGGGAGAAATTGCAAATTAAAAAAAAAAAAAGGAGATATCAGAGTCAATGTGGCAGTCTGTCATATTTACATCTACATTACCTGTGATTATTTTATATCATTTCTGTTAGTAACTTGAATTTTATTTCACGCTAATTCTGACTGATTTATCATTAACAACATTATTTTCCTTTATACTGAGTCTTCTTTATATTGAGTCAAATTCTGTTTATATCTTCTTTGAATAATTATATTGAGTCCAGATCTTATTAAATTCATTTCTATCTTGCAAAACATGTCTGAAATTTCCTCCTATTTCTTGAAATTTGTTGCATTGGAAGAGGCTTCAGCGAATGCTGTTTGTAAGACTGGCCATTATTTAAGAATACTCTATACTATTTTTTTTTTTTTTTGCTCTTATCACCCAGGCTGTAGTGCAATGATCTCAGCTCACTGCAACTTCCCCCTCCTGGGTTCAAATGATTCTCCCACCTCAGCTTCCCAAGTAGCTGAGATTACAAGTGCCCACCACCACGCTCAGCGAATTTTTGTATTTTTAGTAGAGACAAGGTTTCACCATGTTGGCCAGGCTGGTCTCAAACTCCCGACTTCAAGTGATTCACCCGCCTCGGCCTCCCAAAGTGCTGGGATTACAGGCATGAGTCACTGCGCCCAGCCTATACTACTCTTAAATGTTCTCCAATAGCTTTACTTCCACTTTCTTAGTCTGTATTCCATTCCCACAGGGGTACTCTCAGACTTTGACTCCATACGCAAAGCCTATGCCATGAGATATGCATACATTCATAAAATAATGGACAAAATGTAATTATAATGAATAATACATATACCACTTGTGATGGTTAATATTGTGTCAACTTGACTGGATTGAAGGCTGCAAAGTATTGTTCCTGGGTATGTCTGTGAGAGTGTTACCAAAGGAGATTAACATTTGAGTCAGTGAACTGAGAGACGCAGACCCACCCTCTATATGGGTGAGCACCATCCAATCAACTGCCAGTGCAGCTAGAATAAAGGAGGCAGAAGAAGGTGGGAGAAGACTACTTGCTGGGTCTTCTGCCTTCATCTTTCTCCCATGTTGGATGCTTCCTGACTCGATATCAGACTCCAAGTTCTTTAGCTTTTGGACTCTTGGACTTACACCAGTCGTTTGCCAGGGTCTCTAGGGCCTTCGACCACAGACCGAAGGCTGCACTGTCCGCTTCCTTACTTTAGAGGTTTGGGGACTCGGACTGGCTTCCTTGCTCCTCAGCTTGCAGATAGTCTACTGTGGGACTTCACATGCTGATCGTGTGAGTCAATACTCCTTAATAAATAACCCTTCATATATACAACCATCCTATTAGTTCTGTCCCCCTAAAGAACCCAGACTAATTCACTGTATTCCAAAAACTAGCCCATATGTATACATGAATAAATTCATTTTCCTAAAAATAGCAATATATTTATAATGCCTTATTAAAACTCAAGTATATATTTATGTTTTCTCCTTATAATTAAATATATCTACATGATATCAAAAATATATTACCCTGTGAATTTTGTAGAGAGAATATCTTCCTATCTTTAATTTTTAACATGTATGTGTGTGTGTGTGCACATATATATGTATGTATGTGTGTGGATGTATTGTAAAAACTCAGACGTAAATAATATAGATAGATATTTGATTATCATTTGCTGAAATATAATAGCAATGATACAAAATGCCCAAACCCACTGCAGGTGTCAGCAGTAACATACTGAGCCTATTTTGCACCTTATGTTTAAAGTATTACTGTCATTTGGATATATAGAATTTCTTTAGAAGGCAATAATTCTTGATCATATTTTTTAGCTTTAATCTGATTCAAATAGAACTTAATGTCAGTAATATATTCAACTTTTGAATCAGACAAGTAATGCAATAACTTCATTACTTTAAAATTATGTATCAAAATTTTGTGGTTTTTAACTTAAAAATCATGCTGCTATTGAAAAATCCCAAAATGTATGGTTATACCCCAGGTCTTAAATAACCAGGACATAAAATGAAGAGATTGTCATGTGTCTTGTGGCCAAACAAAAGAAAATCTGCCATGCCACAAATATTCACACCTATAGCCAACAAGAAATAGACACTTCGTAGAGAGCCCATGGTGCATGTTTTCAACATCACGGCGTGTCGTGTCACACCACTTTGTGTTCTGTTTTACTTTCAGAACATCCTACAGATATCTGCCTGGAATGTTGTCATGCTGTGCGCGACTGTTTTCATCTGGCCTTGGAATTATTAGAGGCAATTTCCAGATATTGTAAATAGATTCACCAAAAAAACGTGATCTTCAGGGGATTGTCAATGATGTGATGCATTTAAATAAGAGATTGTTATCACTAACATAAAATAAATGGATGTTTCAAATGCAAAATTTAAATCAATATTGTTAAGAATAATTCTTAGTTACTCGTGCTTAGTTTTCTCCACATAAATCCATTTATTGCCTTTGTAAATAAAAGTTGAATTTAATGATTGGGAAAGAGAAAAATTTATCAGCCCAACAATAAAATTTTGATTGAGTAGATTTGACTTTTATTATTTTAAGTAATATGTTTTCTGGCTTCATTTTGATGTTATAATGTGCAATGATAAGGTATTATATATAAAGCCATTGTGAGGAAACATTAAAGAGAAAATGAAAAACATACAACTCTTATAGTGGAAATGATCAAATCAAAAGTTCATGTACAATGCTTCCAAACTAGTTAGAAATACACAAATTATAAAGATAAGATATAGAGGAAGATATTCCTATCCATAAAGCTCTTCTAGTAGAATTAATATATTCTCAATATTTACAATGTAAAACAAGTTGATATAATGTAGTTTGAGAGAACTCTGAATGTGGAGTTCTCTTGTGGAAGAGATTTCACAGGATCAAATCCAGGTTCTATCAACTGCAAAAGTGCAGGTATACCTAAGAAATTTGCATATGTTCTCTAATCCTGAGCTTCTCTATATATTACAAAGATAAAATATAGAGTATATCTTGAAATGGAGGTATTCAGGTATGTAGAGGTTTATACTAATAATGGTATCTACTCTAAACTTTATAAGAGAGACCTTGTAAGAATTTGACTAAATTGCCTTATGAAAAGTCGTCAAAAATCACCTGGTGCATAGATAGGGCTTAAAATTTATACAAATAAAATGTTTATTTAGAGGAAACTTAGTTTAGAGGTATAGATCATAATGAAAATATTTTGGAAGGTGATCTATAGTTTCAGTTGAACATTACTTAAAATCTAGCACATTCTCCTTGGCATCTAGCAAATGACTGTAAAACTATATTTAATAATGAAAATATGCCTAAAAGACTAATGGAATCTTCTAGAACATTCGGCTCTAGACTAGAGAGTATATACTCATGATGACTAGCTGTCTTAGGATGTTTCCTGCTGCTATACCAGAATTCTACAGACTAGATAATTTATTAAGTAACGAAATTTATTTTGGCTCACAGTTTTGGAGTCTGGGAAGTCCAAGAGCATGATGCTGTCATCTGGTTAAGGCCTTGCTGCAGGATTCCATGACGGAAGAGCAAGCTAGCACAAAAGATAGATGAAGAAAATGGAGGACAAACTTAGCCTTTTATCAGAAATCCACTCTCACAATAACTAGCCCTACATTAATTCATTCATAAGGGCACAGCCCTTATGACCTAATCATGTCTTAAAGCCTCCCTTTCAACATTGTTACAATGGCAATTAAACTTCAACATGAGTTTGGGAGGAGACATTCAAACCATAGGATTCTGTCCCTTTTACCCCCCAAAACTCATGCATTTCTTACATACAAAATATATTCATTCAATTCCAATATCCCCAAAACTCTTAACTTGTTTCAGAAGAGTCTTATCTAAATCAGATATGAATAAAACTCACAGCACCATTCATCCTGAGGCAAATCCCCTCCAGCCATAGCCTGTGAAATCAAGATAACTTACCTGTATTTTAATCTTATGTAAAATACAGTGGTGGGGACAGGCACACAATAGACACTCCCATTCCATGGCAGAAGGGTAAGTGAGCAAGAGAGACAGAGAGAAAATGAGGGCTGAACTTATCTTTTTATCAGGAGCCCACTCTTGTGATAAATAACCTACTCCTGTAATAATTGCATTAGTCCATGTTTGAGAGCAGAGACCTAATGACCTAATCACCTTCTAAAGGCTCAGCCTCTTGACACTGTTACAATGGGAATTAAATTTCACTATGAGTTTTGGAGGGGGCATTTAAACCACTCTCACCACTAAATCTTAGAGTACTTCCAGCTCAGTCCTTCATCATTTTTGTTTAAACTGTCCTTACTTTCTAGGCTATCTCATGTGGTCCCAGTATCTAAATATCATCTATATGCGAACACCTAAATCTCTCTTGAAATCTAGGTCCAGATATCCTATGCCTACTTGACATCTGCATTTGTATAACTATAGGCTCCACAAACATAACACATGCAAAACTGAGTTCTTAACATTCCCTTCAATATCTATTCTTCCTTCAGTTGCTCATGTCAGTTGTGTGCTTTTATTTTCTCAGCGATAAATCCTTATAGAATCCTGTGCTCTTCTTTTTTTTCCCTTTCAATTTCACATATAGTCTTCTAATGAGTGTTTTTAGCTTTGCCTTAATACCACATGTTGACACCTCCAGCCACCACCTTGGTCCCAGACACAATTATTTCTCCCTAGAATACTATTGTGACCATCTTTATCTTTTTTTTTTGGGGGGGGGGGACGGAGTTTTGCTTTGCTTTTGTCCACCAGGCTGAAGTGCCATGCCACAATCTTCGCTCACTGAAACCTCCGCCTCCCGGGTACCAGCGATCATCCTGCCTCAGCTTCCTGAGTAGCTGGGATTACAGGCACGTGCCACCACACCTGGCTGATTTTTGCAATTTTATTAGAGATGGGGTTTCACCATGTTGGCCAGGCTGGTCTTGAACTCCTGACCTCAGGTGATCTGTCCGTCTTGGCCTCTCAAACATCTTTACCTTTTAATAGCATCATCCTATATACCATCCTAAGAGACTGAATAACTGTTCTTGCCTCCTTCAGACCAAATAATTCTGTTCAAATGAGTGTCTGGTCATATAATTTCTCTGCTGAACATGTTCCTTCAACAACTTTACCTCCTGCTCAGAGTAAAGTCCATGTGTCTATCACAAAAGACTCTCCAGCAGGACCCTCTCTTGGTCTCCTACTTGGCTTCACATTTTCTTTCCTCACTCTACTTCATTCACATTGGACTTGTTGCTTTCTCTTGTATATTCCAAGCAGGATTCCAAATGCAGATTGTTTAAACTATTGATTTTTAGCATGATTTCCCCCAGATACTTCTGAGATTACTTTATTCATCTTTTTCCCCCCAGAAAACATGTTTTCAGTTAAGTAGCATTAGTGTATCCCCTAGGCAGAGTAAACACAGTACCTAGGGAATAATGATATATTTAAAGTCCTTCAAAAATATGTTAATTTATTTTAGTATTAAAAAATAAAATTTTATGTTAAATACAATGTTTTAATATATAATAGTAACATTTTCTTTATATCAATATAGTTACGATGTATAATTATATATCCATATACTTATATAAATATACGTGTGCATATGTGTGTTACAGGAGCTATTTAATAGTGAAAGAGCCCAGAAGGCAAAATTGCCTCGTGGACACAAAGATCAGGTTGTGGCCATGCAGCAGTGTTTCCTTTGGCAATCTTATGTAAAATTTCAGCATCCCAACTCAACATTTTATACTTTCTTTCTCTGCTACATTCCCTCTGGCTTTCCTTTAGCACTATTACTTCCTCTAATAGTAAATATAAACTTTACATGGTAATATATTATGTATGTTTTGTTTATTGTGGTTTGACCAATGTGTAGAAAAATATCTGGTCTACAGTAACAAAGATATATATTCAGTGAATAAATGGATATTTTAACTTGCTTAAAAATGCCTATATAGCCGGGTGTGGTGACTCAAGCCTGGAATCCCAGCACTTTGGGAGGCCGAGACGGGCAGATCACGAGGTCAGGAGATCGAGACCATCCTGGCTAACACAGCGAAACCCCATCTCTACTAAAACATACAAAAAACTAGCTGGGTGAGGTGGCGGGTGCCTGTAGTTCCAGCTACTCGGGAGGCTGAGGCAGGAGAATGGCGTAAACCCGGGAGGCGGAGCTTGCAGTGAGCTGAGATCTGGCCACTGCACTCCAGCCTGGGCGACAGAGGGAGACTCCGTCTCAAAAAAAAAAAAAAAAAAAAAGCCTATATAACACATATTTTGTTTTGAGTATAATTTTCTTTTATTATCTAACCTACCTATACATTGTTTCTATTTATTTGTGCACTGGTTATCAGCTTGTTTGCATAATATCACTTATTTGTAACTCAGGTGTGGTCATATGTGCAGAAGAAATAATAAGTTTCTTAAATGCTTTTTAATATATAACAAGTAAGAACAAAAGTATTACAAGTAAGAACAAAATGTACAATCTTCCTGATCATTATTTATAAGTTTGTACTTTTTAGAGGTTTTTTTTCCCAATGAAGAGGAAGGATATTTCAGAAATATGCATCCTGATAAGACTTTAATTAGAAACTACTGGCTCTACCATTAAATTTAATTTTTATATTGCATCAGCAATGTTTTTCTAAAGAACAAACTGTAAGACCAATGCTGTGAGTATTACATAAACAATTTTCTGCATTGAATTTTTGGTTGTTTACCATTACTTGGGTTTCTTGCTTTGTCTAACATACCTACATACTGTTTCTATTTATTTGTGCACTGGTAATCAGCTTGTTTGCATAATGTGATATAATGTCACTTATTTGTAACTCAGGTGTGGTCAGATTTGCAGAAGAAATAATAAGCTTCTTAAATGCTTTTAAATATATAACAAGTAAGAACAAAAGTATTACAAGTATTACAAGTAAAAACAAAATGTACGATCTTCCTGATCACTATTTATAAGTTTGTACTTTTTAGAGTTTTTTTTTCTAATAAAGGGGAAGGCATTTCAGAAATATGCATCCTGATAAGACTTTACTTAGAAACTACTGACTGTACCATCAAATTTAATTTTTATATTGTGTCAGCAATAATGGTTTTCTAAAGAACAAACTGTAAGACCAATGCTATGGGTGTCACATAAATAAACAATTTTCTGCATTGGATTTTTGGTTGTTTACCATTACTTTGGTTTCTTGCTATGTGAGACATGCAAACTGAGTTTCAAGTATCTGCTGAATGTGTAATGTGGCTTTTATAATAAAATATGTGTCCCAATTTGGATTTGAGAATGAATTTTGAGGACTCCACTATGTTCTTCTTTCTCTTCTTTTTGTCCATTTGGTATTTGTTTTTGCAGCAAAGTCAATTAGAGTTACATTTCTGAGTAACAATTGGCTATTTTGCCCTCTCCACTACAATTCATGCACATCCTCTGACCTACCAGAATCAAAGGCATTTGTACTGACATGCCATGTCCAGTTACTAGAGTCCCATATTAGTATCCTGGCCAATGGTAGTACCCTCCTAGGCAGCTGGATTTGCTCTGTTCTTACTGTGCTCCCCTCCATCTTGTCCACACTGGTACTGTCTAATTATTTTCCTACATGATCTTTCTGGTGACTATCTGGGTCATTCCAAGTAATCTAATGTATGCTAAGATTTAAGAATTTAATGTATTATAATTTTAATATGGTAATATTTTAATAATTTTTTTCAAAATGCTGAAATTTGAATGATATTTGCCTCTATAGGTTAAGAAGAAATCTTAACAATGCTATATTGTATACTTGAAATTCACTAAACAAAAAAAAAGTTGATCTTAAGTGCTCTCACAACACATTCACAAAAGTCATAAGTATGGTATGTGAGGTCATGGATATGTTAATTAACTTAATTGTGGTAATCATTTAATGGTGTATACATATGTATACCAAAACATAACATTGTATATGTTAAATACATGCAACTTTTGTTTGTCAAGCATACCTCAATAAAAGTGGAAAAAAAACATTTTTAGGAGGGAAAGCACTCATTATTACCATCATAGGATCTCATCTCAAAAAAAATACAAACTTTTTTCTGTGTGTATACGATTACCAAAGATATTTTAGTAAAGCCTAAAATGCTCTTTCTCTAATTTGATTTAACTTTAGAAAAGTTATGTAAGCACATATGTATATATATTTTCATTATTAGAGCATATGTGCTTTATATGCCTTTCAACAGTATCACTGACTTTGTTGAATGACTTTTTACTTTATTGAACTGACTTTAGTGATTAGTTCAGGAATACGTATTATTTCAGTGCATTAATTTCACCATCACTTCTGAGGGTGAGATCTTATGTGAAGAACATTGTTAAATAAAATAGACAACATTCGTGTTCTGATGCTCCTTTGTAAATGTAATATTTTCTGAGCAAAAAGTGGGCAAAGGATATGAACAGACACTTCTCAAAAGAAGACATTTATGAAGCCAATAGACAAATGAAAAAATGCTCATCATCACTCGCCATCAGAGAAATGCAAAATCAAAACCACAATGAGATACCATCTCACACCAGTTAGAATGGTGATCATTTAAAAGTCAGGAAACAACAGGTGCTGGAGAGGATGTGGAGAAATAGGAAAACGTTTACACTGTTGATGGGAGTGTAAACTAGTTCAACCATTGTGGAAGACAGTGTGGCGATTCCTCAAGGATCTAAAACTAGAAATACCATTTGACCCAGCCATCCCATTACTGGGTATATACCCAAAGGATTATAAATCATGCTGCTATAAAGACATATGCACACATATGTTTATTGCGGCACTATTCACAATAGCAAAGACTTATTGGAACCAATCCAAATGTCCATCAATGACAGAGTGGATTAAGAAAATGTGGCACATATATACCATGGAATACTATGCAGCCATAAAAAGAAGGATGAGTTATTGTCCTTTGTATGCACATGGATGGAAACCGTCATTCTCAGCAAACTATCGCAAGAACAGAAAACCAAACACCACATATTCTCACTCATAGGTGGGAAGTGAACAGTGAGATCACTTGGACACAGGAAGGGGAACATCACACATCGGGGCCTGTTGTGGGGTAAGGGGAGGGGGGAGGGATAGCATTAGGAGATATACCTAATGTAAATGATGAGTTAATGGGTGCAGCACACCAACATGGCACATGTATACATATGTAACAAACCTGCATGTTGTGCACATGTACCTGAGAACATAAAGTATAATTAAAAAAAAGATAAATTTAATAAATTGAGAAAATCTGACTGTGGTTCACAAATATTAGATGTAAGTGTATTTAGAGATTATATTCTGATGTTAAACTTCTCATAAGATTTGTCTTCTTGCTCGGGTTTAAATATGTTAGAATTCTAGGCATTTGAATAAAAGATGAGAAAGGAAGGGGTTTTATAGTATTGGGAACTAGAACCTCAAGGTTATTTGTGCTTAAAGTCTAGGCCATTCCCAATGGGAATTTCATTATCATCACACCAACAGTTATTGATTTTCTCTCCTTTGTTCTCTCTCATTCCCTGTTTCTCTCATTCTCTATATATGTATACATATTTATGACTATACACTCTATATAATTATTTCATATTTATTATATATATAAATATAGACAGTGAGTGAAAGAGAGATTGTGAGAGAAAATCTTTTATTTTGATGAGTTCAGGAACTGATTGCAATTTCTACGGGATGGGGACAAAAGTGCAGAACAGCAGCACTATTCACAACAGCCAACATGTGGAATCAATCTAAATGTCCATCTACAGATGAATGAATAAAGAAAATGTGGCCGGGCATGGTAGTTCATGCCTGTAATTCCAGCACTTTGGGGGCCGAGGTGGGTGGATCACAAGGTCAGGAGGTCGAGATGATCCTGGCTAACACGGTGAAACTCCATCTCTACTAAAAATAAAAATAAAAAAATAAAAAAAAAACCCAGCTGGGCGTGGTGGCGGTTGCCTGTAGTTCCAGCTTCTCGGGAGGCTGAGGCAGGAGAATGGCGTGAAGCGGAGGTTGCAGTGAGGGGAGATCACGCTACTGCACTCCAGCCTGGGCGACAGAGCCAGACTCCGCCTCAAAAAAAAAAACAAAACAAAACTGTAATCTATATAAAAAATGGAATACTATTCAGCCATAAAACAGAATGAAATCTTGTCACTTGCAGCAACAGGGATAAACCTGTAGGATATTATGTTAAGTGAAAAAATCCAGGAACGAAAAAACAAACACTGCATGATCTCACTTGCATGTGGAATCTACACAACATGGTTTCATAGAAGTAGAGTGTTGAATAGTGATTACAAGAGACTGAGGAGGGGAGAGGGTTTGTCGATGGTTACAAAATCACACTTAGGAAGAATGTTTTTAATGTTAAGACAGTAGGGTGACTATAGCAATGTGTATATTTCAACAAAGTTAGAAGAGAACATTTTGAATGTTGTCACCACAAATAAATAATAAATGTTCAAAGGAATGGATATGGTGATTCCCACAATTTGATCATTACATTATGTCTACATGCAATGTACATCACAGTGTACTCCATACACATGTATAATTATTATGAGTCAATTATAAATAAAAAATAAATATAAAACTTAATAAAAATACAGACAAATATATTTACTCGCCCTCCTCACTGTTGATCAAATTACAATAATCACAATCACCATTCAGTTCTGTTTAATATCTTTCAAAAAAGAGTTGAGTATCAATAACACATTATATGACAAAGCATTAACAACTTCTTAAAACACCAAAGGGATTTGAAAATCCAATCAGAAAAGTGTCTTTTGTATTGGGAAGCATCAACTAATCTGATTTATCAAGCTAAACAAATCAAATGTGGTAGCAATATAAGAAAAAAATAAAAATCTGTGTAATTGATGCTACATAAAAGTGGTTGGCCATGTAAAACAACAGACTTTGGAAAAAATATATTAATTCTTACGTTTTCAGCACAGAGTAAAAAGTCCTCAGGTAGAGTAAAAACCTACTTTAATTTTTTCCATTTCATTTTCTCATTTACTTCGATGTGAAAATAAGAATAAGACAACTGTTACAGGCGACACTCTGACTATGTACGTGGCTTATGATGATGCCCCTATTCTTTATTGTACTTTACATTCATGTGGCATTTGCATTTTGAAAATGTACAGAATCTGGTAGTAAAGAAATGCAATAACTAAATTACAGTACTTTTATTTAACAAAACCATGTAAGTTCCTTGTAAGCTGAAGAGCCTGGGCAAGTAGTTCTCAAACTGGGGATGATTTTGCTCCCGGAAGACATGTGCTATGTCTGGAGACATTTTTGATTGCCATAACTGGGAATTTCTACTCCATCTAGTTGGTAACAGGCAGGGATTACTAGTTAAACATCCAACAGTGCACAAAATAGTCCTCACAAAAAAGAATTATACGACCCCAAATCTCAATAGTGTTAAGGTTAAGAAACAATGGTCTAGGCAATATATGAGTAGTAAAGCACAACTTAATTTTTTTTTTCTGAAAAAAAAAAAAAAGAGGACCAGCTTTTCTCCTTAAATTAAATATGGTGGTTAAAATAAGACTAATTATAACAACATATTTCCCCATCCTGAATCACTTAGGAATAAACATTAACTCTGAATGTTTAAATAAGTGATATTATAAAATTATTATAATAATCATATATATTTTTAAAATTTAAAAATATAATATTACTAAATTTGGTTAATGTTATTATATCATTAACCAAATTTAATATATAATATATAAACCAAATTTAGTAATATAATGGTATTATAAAATAATGACATAATATCATTAACCAAATTTAGATAAGTAATTGAATATTTATTTATGGTTCCAGAAAAATGCACAAATTTATTCTAAGAAAATAATAATATTAAGAGGATGTGAAATATATGGACAGACAATATATTGATTACTGATTTTCTTCTTTTTTTTTTTTTTTGAGATGGGCTCTCACTCTTTCGCCCAAGCTGGAGTGCAGTGGTGCGAGCTCAGCTCACTGCAACCTCCACCTCCTGGGTTCAAGCAATTCTCTTGCCTCAGCCTCCTGAGTAGCTGAGATTACAGGCATATGCCATCATGCCCGACTAATTTTTGTATTTTTAGTAGAGACTAGCTTTCATCATGTTGGCCAGGCTGGTCTCCAGCTCCTGACCTCAAGTGATCTACCCACCTCAGCCTCCCAAAGTGCTGGGATTATAGGTGTGAGCCACTGTGCCTGGCCTTGTTTACTATTTTCTAAATGCATTTCAATTGAAAATTTTGGATGATTTTTTATTTGTATTCAAGAAAATGCAAGTGTTTGACTAAAAACACTATTCTGAATACAAATCTGAATAACTGTCATTAGCTTATGTCAGGTTTTATTAACATTTCACTAATAACGAACAAATAAGAAGATATTACACTAACAAATATATTAATATCAAATAAATATGTCATTAATAACAAACTTATACTCTCTTAGACAAAGTTAGGGAATCATTTGAATAGTGCTTTGGGTTCTAAGAAAAGACTTGTTCAAAGATTTCTCCTCGGTCATTAATTATAGCAATATTCAGTTTTTCCAAAATTAAAGTTATATTCTATTGACTATAATCAAAAGCAAACATAATTTCCCTTCAAGAAATTGCAAGAAAATATTTTCTGTGTAACAATAAACTTCCAATGAGCAAAATTAAGATAAAATCACCAATCAGATGTACCCAAATTTAATTATTTTAATCAAATATTATTTAAAATTGCTTTTGGCATGCATATGTAGTTTTAGAAAAAAGAATTAACACCATATATATATATATCTTTAATGTGATTAGTATAATTTACCTATTGCTAAAGTAGATCTTAATGTTATTATATATTAATCTTTTAGGGTCTTACATTTTGAAGATGATGACACATTTTCAGGTAAGTTTTTCAAATACCATAAATACTAGTATTCATAAATTATTTGCCAATAAATATGAGATTTTCTATACTTCATTAATATCATATGTTTTTATCTAAAAAACAAAATTCTGTGGAATGTGTGTTTGTGGTTACATTCACATGCCTATAACTGCATATGTTTAGCCATCTTGCAGATCAGATTTTACCTGAGGGCTATGTGTGTGTGTATGTGTGTGTGTGTGTGTGTGTGTGTGTGTGTGTAAAAAAAGGAAGTGCTCATGTGTGTGCAGATAGTTTTGTGATGGGTTAAATTTAACTTAGATGATTGGTTCTCTTAAAAATATGTTTCTTATTAATGTAGTACTTAACTATATAAAAATAAGCTAAAAACCATTTTGATGATGTATCTGCATAGTCCAATATAGAAAGTAAAACTATTCTTCTTAGATATTTTCCTCTTTCACAACATAACTTTTTTCTTCTGTTTGGGGAAGTTGGTGTAAATTCCGTTATAGCTACCAATATGTAGGGTGAATTATGCTGAAGTTAATACATAGAGACATTCTGCCACCTGAATTTCTCAACTTTGGAGATCCCTGTCTCTCAGTTTCAGTGTCATGCTTCCAACCCTATTCGCTTTAAGTTTTCCTTCCTGAAGTAAAGTATTTGAACCTCATACTAAGTGAGAACATCTCACTTCTGGCACTACAGAAAGACATATTTTACGTGAAGTTAGAAGATGTAGGAGAAAATACATTAATATGGTTTGGGGTCTTAGAAATAATCGTGCTCAACTGATTTATTTCAAACTGATTTGTAAGTATTTTGTACCTATTTGAAACAACTCGTGTCCAGTGGAAAATAAAAGTAACTATATTATTATGAAATTCTTACATTTATTTGTGTTAGAGATGATTTGAATGAAAGTTTTATATTAGGCTTAATCATATCTATTTATTTTGGGTTGAATACTGTGCAAAAAAAATTATGTCTACCATGTTCTATGTATTAATTTGTTATACCAAAGGTCCCAGAGGGAGATTATTTCTAAACTACAATTATACATGCGGAATATTTTTCTTATGATTTCAAAAAAGTCAAGTATTAAAAATAAACTAAGCCGGCCGGGCGCGGTGGCTCAAGCCTGTAATCCCAGCACTTTGGGAGGCCGAGACGGGCGGATCACGAGGTCAGGAGATCGAGACCATCCTGGCTAACACGGTGAAACCCCGTCTCTACTAAAAAAAAAATACAAAAAACTAGCCGGGTGCGGTGGCGGGCGCCTGTAGTCCCAGCTACTCGGGAGGCTGAGGCAGGAGAATGGCGTGAACCCGGGAGGCGGAGCTTGCAGTGAGCCGAGATCCGGCCATTGCACTCCAGCCTGGGCGGCAGAGTGAGACTCCGTCTCAAAAAAA